>NC_057862.1:542088181-542218181 GCF_019393635.1 Dromiciops gliroides | reverse complement strand
AGCACTTTGCCGTCATGAATCCCAGATGCAAAAATGACTCTGTAAGTACTGGACCCAGTGTAGAACTCAGGTTTGCCAACTTGTTGGAAACAAGCTGGGTTCATCTTCTTCTGCCTGCTGCCTTAATGCTCAAACACCCACCACTCCTCAAAGGCACCCTTTGAACATTTGCCTCTTTGCCCAAAATGTTCCCTTAAGTTACACAGAGATGAACATACACACACGCACACATTCCTCTCCCCAACATGTGTACCACCATAGAGCAAACAGAAGACTCCCTGTTGCCTTCCCTTTGCATTCACTAATCACTCTGCTCCCCCAGTCACTCAGACCCAACACTACCTCCTCTGCACTTCACCACAAACCACTGGGGGCCTCCTCCTTAACAAGCATCACTCCCAATGACCAGTGTCAGAAGAACCCAAGGGGAACTTCACAATCCTGGGAGCCATGGGCCTACCTCACCTCAGCCTAGAGCTGTGACCCCTTCAAAGTATCATGGCCCAGGTTCTTGCAGGGGCAACAGTGGGAGATGGGGCTAGGCAATTAGAGATGACCTGCAGGCCTCTGAGGGGCAACTAGGTGGTGCAGTGCATAGAGTACTGGGCCTGGAGTCTGGAAGATTCCTCTTTGTGAGTTCAAATCTGGCCTGAGATACTTATTAGCTGTGTCACCCTGGACAAGTCACTTAACCCTATTTTCCTCAGTTTTTTCTTCTGTCAAATGAGCTGGAGAAGGAAAAGGCAAACCCACTCCAATGTTTCTGCCAAGAAAACCCCAAATGGACTGACAGTGTCGGACACATCCGAAACAATAACAATAGGCCTCTGAGCCCAGGGTGCTAAAGGGCTAACTCTGTGATCAAGAAGGGCAGGGGGTAGGAATCTTGGGTCAGGATTTAGAGATCGTTGAGTCTTAGCTAATGCCTAAGAGAAATTCCTGGGCAAAGGAGGGATAGTTCCTACAGGTATATACTTCAAAGATACATCATTTCATCAGTGTCAGAAACACGGACTACAACTTCCTTGTAATTAGTAAATAAGACTTGGAGCATCATGGGAATACCCCAGCCTCCCAGTCTACCTCTCTATGACCTCCCTGGGGATGAACTTGTCCTAACCAACCAGTACAAATGGCACCTCTCACCAGACACACACCCAGTCTTCCCAGCATGGAAGAAGCTTGCCAGAGCTTGGGCTCTGCTGGCACAGTCTTTGGAAATTCAGGCTAACCTCCTTGCCATGGCAAAACATAAGGAGAGGATGATAATGGAAGCAGTTAGTGCAAAATCAAGGGCAAGTTACCAACTCCCAGCCCCACAGAATAGACGAGTCAAGTGCTGAGTCAAGAGGTAAGCCCTCCTATAACAACAACAACAACAAACTAATATTTATGTAGTGCTTCTTCTGTGCCAGGCACCATACTAAGCACTTTACAATTATCTCACTTGATCCTCACAACAACCTTCAGGGCTGGTGCTATTATTATCCTCATTTTACAGAGGAGGAAACTAAGATAAACAGAGGTTAAGTGACTTGCCCAGGATCACACAGCTAGTAAGTGTCTGAGGCTAAATTTGAACTCTTTTCTCCCTCTCTCCATTCTATCCACAGTACTACCTCATTGCCCAAATATTTTTTTCCTCATGTTTTAAAAGCAGGAACACTGTGAAGTCTTTTCAATTGCAGCAAACTTAGCATAGGCATAATAGCCAAATGTCTACACTGTATATGGAAACATAAAGTGGTATCTATCTAGATTTTCTAGATTTTCCATTTCACTCAGTGGATTGTAAAAGCGGCTGTGAGGACATATCTTCTCCCTTTCCCCAACTTTAGCCCTATGACTTTGGCCAGGTTAAATGATTCCCTTCTTGCCATGAAACTTGCTTATCATAGGAAAGACTTTTGTCTCTCCACCTCTACCCGACATGGACACTTAGCATTCCTGGGGATGAAGTTTCAACTATCCCTACCTAGGGACTATGGCTTTGAGCAACAGCTGGTTATGTGGTTTCTCCCTGGGCCACCAGGTGGTGCTGAAGATTGGCTCTGTCAGCTTACTTCCAACTGTGCATGTACAGAAAGCTCTTAGCCAGCCCAGGCTCCCCTAGTGCCTTGGGTACTTTAAATGTAGGCTAACAGATAAATCCAAATATAACTCATGAGTCTTTTAAGGCTTATGGCCTCACTGGCTAGGATCCCCTAATTTTCTCACTTTCCTTTTCAGTGTATCCCCAAAGGATTCAGTCACTTTGTATATATGCTAAATGCATTTACTGAATGGAAATCAAAAGTAAACTGTAACTTCCTTTGAGCATAGGTATGACATTTCCAACTCCCCATCGCTCTCTCTCTCTCTCTCTCTCTCTTGGGCTCTGTCCTTCACTTTCTTTTTTTCTTTTCTTTTCTTTTTTTTCAGGGCAATGAGGGTTAAGTGACTTGCCCAAGGTCACACAGCTAGTAAGTGTCAAGTGTCTGAAGTTGGATTTGAACTCAAGCCCTTCTGAATCCAGGGCTGGTGCTTTATCCAATCCATCACCTAGCTGCCCCTCTGTCCTTCATTTTCACCACAGACATGGGCATACTCAAAGGATTTGTATCAAGCAATCTCTGTGGTCTAGCTTATTCTTCCAATCACTGCCCTTACATGTACTCTACACGTGTCAGCTACTGGCCCTGGGAAAATGTTCCTAGGCCATCTCTATGGCCCTTTGCACTGTGTTTCAGACATCTTCAAACATGTTTTACACGTGTCCCAAAAGCATGTCAGCTGCTCAGTAATTCCATGGAAATTCTCCCCCAGCCAACCATGTGGCCAGATAGCTGTACCTTGGGAAACAAAGTGCAGAAAGCTGAATACTACAGAGCCCATTTCTGCCCTTTAAAAAATCCTGCCACATAGAGTAATAGCAGCACAGCCAATGGAAACCACCCTTAGCAAAGTCTTTTGAGAGGCAACTGTATATCACAATTCCATCTCTCCTTAGCACCTAAAGACCTTGAAAAATTCAGGAGTGACAGGTGCCTGGTGTGTGTTAGGAGGCTGCTACAGCAAGAGCTACATAAGACCTTGTTCAGGACATCTTAAAGCCCCCAACTTAGCCAACTTCAAAGGGACAATGGACTTGCAAGCCTGAAACCCTCCACCTCTTTCTGGCTAGGTCATCCATTAATTCAGCTAAGAGGAATAATGGAAGGGATGGAGGTTGTGGGCTCAGTACAGGATATAAGAGACTTGAGGTCAGATATATGGGTGCTCATCACTAAGTCAAGTCCTAGGAGGAGAGAAAGAAAGAAAGAAAGAAAGAAAGAAAGAGAAAGAGAGAGAGAGAGAGAGAGAGAGAGAGAGAGAGAGAGAGAGAGAGAGAGAGAGGGCACCCAGGGAGTTCGATTTATGGATTCAAGGTTTGAGGAACTGGAGTTTTGACAGGATGACATTTGTGAAGTTCTAATACAACATAATGTAGAAGTACAAAGACAGAAGCAAATGTGGCTTTCCTATGCCTCATTCTTCAAGAATCCCTGATCTTGTTGGGATGGGTGTGCCCTTGATGTATGAACATGACAAAGCCTCTGTGTCCAGGTACATGTTTTTTTTTTCTATTTCTGCATTAGTCATGTTATAAGAGAAAAATCAGAGCAATGATGAAAAACCTCAAAACAGAAAAAACAACAGCACCAGAAACAAAAGAAATAGTATGGTTCATTCAGCGTCTATACTCCACAGTTCTTTTTTTTCCCCTGGATTTGGAGATCCTCTTCTATCACAAGTTCCCTGGAACTCTTCTGTGCCATTGCATTGGTGAGAAGAATATAGTCCATCACAGTAAATCAACACACAATGTTGATGATATCCAGGTACATGTTTAAGAGGTACTTTGACCTCATGTCCAGCCTAGTAATGACCCTTTCCAAATCCAGGCTGGTTCTCAGACAACAAACAGTTTGTCAGGCATGTAATTGAAGCTTTTCCAGCTGGGTAGGAACTACAAAGGACTGAGCTCCCCCAGGTTCCAGGGTCAATTCCATGCCACAATAAAGCTCTGAAGTTGCACTTGAATAGAAATGAGCTTCAAATATATCATTTCAGTTCAGCTTAAAGTTATCTTGAGTATTTTTCCTGTATAAGGACTATGTTGGTTGTTACATTAGACATAAGTATTGCTAACACAGCACAGCATGATGGTTTACATTCTCCCATTTGAATATAAATTTCTCTTTAAAAAAAATTTTTTTTTGGTCGGGACAATGAGGGTTAAGTGACTTGCCCAGGGTCACACAGCTAGTAAGTGTCAAGTGTCTGAGGCCATATTTGAACTCAGGTCCTCCTGAATCCAGGGCTGATCCACTGCACCACCTAGCTGCCCCTGAATGTAAATTTCTTGACAGCAGAGACTAGCACAAAGTAAGTCTAGTATATGCTAGTATATCTATCTATCTATCTATCTATCTATCTATCTATCTATCTATCTATCTATCTATCTATCTATCTATCTATCTATCATCCTGGCCTCAAGGAGCTTAAAGTCTAGTTAGCTGTACAAACAAAAGCAATGCAACCAAAATTAGAAGGAAAGCAGAGAACTGAGAAAAAAAATTTACAGCAAGTATCTCGGATAAAGGCCTCATTTTTCAAATATATAGAGAACCATGTCAGATTTATGAGAATATGTCATTACCCAATTGATAGTCAAAGGATATAAACAGGAATTTTTCAGATGAAGTAATCAAAGCCATCTATAATCATATGAAAAAATTCTCTAAATTATTATTGATTAAAGAAATGTAAATTAAAGCAACTCTGAGGTACTACCTCATACTTATCAGATTAGTTAATATGACAGAAAAGGAAAATGATAAATGTTGGAGGGGGTGTGGGAAAACTGAAACACTAATGCACTCTTTGTGGAGTTGTGAATGGATCCAACCATTCTGGAGAGCAATTTGGAAATAATGCCCAAAGGGCTATAAAACTGTGCATATCCTTTGATCCAGCAATACCACTGCTAGGTTTATATCCCAAAGAGATTTTTTAAAAAGCAGGGGGAAGAACCTATTTATACAAAAATATTTATAGCATCTCTTTTTGTGGTGGCTAAGAATTGGAAATTGAGGGGATGTCCATTAATTGGGCAATGGCTGAACAAGCTGTGGTATAGGGATGTAATAGAATACTATTGTTCTGTAAGAAATGATGAGCAGGCAGATTTCAGAAAAACCTGGACTTACTTGAACTAATGTAAAGAAAATGAACAGAACCAGGAGAACATTGTACACAGTAACAGCAACATTATATGATGAACAACTGTGAATGACTTCGCTATTCTCAGCAATACAATGATCCAAAACAATCCCAAAGGACTCACAATGAAAAATGCTATATGGAACTGATGAGATCTGAATACAGACCAAAGCATACTATGTTTCTCTCTCTCTCTCTCTTTTGTTTTGTTCAAGTTTCTTTTCCACAAAATGACTAATATGGAAATGTTTTACATGATTACACATGTATAACCTATATTAGATTGCTTGCTGTTTCAGGGAGGGGGGAGAAAAGGGAGGGAGAAATAGAATTTGGAGCTCAAAATTTAACAACAAATGTTAAAATTTATTTTTACATGTAATTAGAGGGAAATGAATTTTAAAAAAAAAAAGTCTAGGAGATAACAAGTATGCAAATAACTAGGATACGAGTTAGAGAGTATAATAAGGGCCATGAGAAAAATACAAAGTGCTATGAGGTTTCAGAGAAGAGAGGGATGGCTCCTGACAAGTAGGCGTGAGATGGGAGGGGAGGACTGTCTAGATCAGCAAGAATCAGGGAAGACTTTATGGAGGAGATGGTTTTGTTTGAGGTCTAGGATTACAACAGGTGGCAAATGAAGATACCAGTAAGTCCAAAAGATCACGTTTTATCAAGGGAGGATCATGAGACCCACTTCAGACCCTGCCCATCTCACGCAACTAAGACTGTTGTTTTTCTGGGCAGACAGACAGGCACTAGCTCCTCAGCCGTCTCTCTACAAAGACTTATTGTGGTTACTTTGCACTTGCCAACTATCCTTCAACTCTTCCACTAGATGGCAGCATAAGCCTTTCTGAGCACAGGGCACTTAACAGGAAGAACTCCCAGATAGTTAGATTCAGGGAATCTTTACACAATTGTAGGAAATTTGACTTTGGAAGGGGACCTCAGAAACTATAGATCCAACCTCTTTACAAGAAGAGGAAATCGAGGCTCAGAGAAAACAGCAAGTTAGTGGCAGAGCTGAGACTTGAACACAGGACTCCTGGTGTCTCTTCTCAGGCATCCAGCAAGACTAAGCCATAGCTAGCAATGCCTCAGGCATGGGCTCTGGACTCTGGGGTTTGGGCACAGAATACACATGCTTTTCCAACCAAGGTACAGCTATCTGGCCACATACATGGATGGTTGGGGAACACACCATGAAATTACTGAGCCGCTGAGAAAGCCTTTACAAAGGTCTTCAGTACATGCCTCTGGCGCTGGGTATTTGAGGGAAAAAAAAAAAATTGAGTTTTTCTGTGGTTGTTAACGCAGCCTGTCTGGTATCACTGGGGTCCTTATCTTGTATATACTTTTCTTCCTCCAAGCCTTTACCTGAACTGTTGTCCCATATCCTCCTCCTCCTCCTTCTCCTCTTCCTTCTTTTTTGCAGGACAATGAGGGTTAAGTGACTTGCCCAGGGTCACACAGCCAGTAAGTATCAAGTGTCTGAGGTTGGATTTGAACTCAGGTCCTCCTGAATCCAAGGCCAGTGCTTTATCCACTGTCCTACCTAGCTGCCTCCCCCTTACACACACACACACACACACACACACACACACACACACACACACACACACATCATTCTTGATGTCTGGAATGCCCTTCTGAGTTCCTTTGTGCCTAGTGAAATCCTATCAGTCCTTGATGGCCCAGGCAAGACCCCTTCTTCCAAGCAATACTCCCCAGAGGGCACCTCTGAACCTCTTTAGTCCTCACTCACTGTCTGGGCCTCTTGTGTGGCACTTGCCACAAATTGCCTTGTGTTGTGGTTCTTTGTGCATGAGTCTCTTTCACTGTGAAATCAAAGCTTACTTTTCTCGGGTTCTCCCATAGCATCTAGCAGGTTCATAGGATTAGAGTGCCAGGGTCCTACAATCTGGTTGGTTTATCATCTATTCTCAGGAGCCCCCATTGTTGTCTCTGAACCTCTCTGACCAGCCAGAATCCATCATGACCTCATAGCTATGCAAAAGGACATACCCTGAAAATAGAATGCCACATCTATAACAATGATCCACTGAATAAGAATTTATTAAGCACCCATTGTGAGCCAGGCACTATGCTAAGTGCGAAGGATACAAAGAAAAAAGACAGTCCCTGCTCCCAAGGAGCTTAAAATCTAATAGGGAGACAACCCAAAGATAAATGAGTACATGCGAGATGCGTACAAGTAGATGGAAGGTCATCCGAGAGGAGTTGGCCCTAGCAGCTGGGAATACAGGGAAAGACCTCAGGCTGAGCCAAATCTTGAAAAAAGTCAAGGATTCTAAGAGATGGCTTTGAGAAGGGAGAACATTCCAGGAATGGGGGCAGTGATTGGGAACACTTGGAGATGGAGCATCTTGTGTCCCACAGCAAGTAAGCCATTTTCACCAGACTGTAGAGTGCATGGAAGTGCATAAGAAGAATGGAAGGTAGGAATGGTTCTGGTTATGAAGACCTTTCTTTTTTTCCAATAAAGTTTTTATTTTTATTTTTCTCAATTACATGTAAAAATAACTTTAAACATTCATTTTTTATCATTTTAGTTCAAAATTTCCTTCCTCCTCTCCCCCTCCTTGAGAAAGTAAGCATCTTGCTATATAGATTATGCATGTGCAGTCACGCAAAACATATTTCCATATTAGCCATGCTACAGAAGAGAATGAAGACCAAAAAGCAAAGGAAAAAACAAGAAAAGTAAAGTTTAAAAAGGTATATTTCAATCTGTGTTCAGACTCCATCAGTTCTTTCTCTGGGGGTGGATGCATTTTTCATCATGAGTCCTGAAGAGCTTTGAATGGCAAACAAAGGACTTTGTATTGAGGCTATAAAGAGCCACTAGAGTTTATCCAATAGGGATGGAAGGTGGGGAGGAGAGTGTGGGTGACACCATTAGACCTATGCTTTAGGAAAAATCACTTTGGTGGTGATTTTCCAGAGATAAGAATCAAGCAGTGAAAACTTACCACCCATTTACAAAATTACTCTCCCAACTTTCAGGCAATGGATCTTGTGAGTTTTATCAGCCAGATACCATAAGCTGATCAAATAGATGCTATAGCAGTTTACACGGCAACCTAAGGGAAGGTAAAGAGATGCTAGCAATTTGCTCAGCAATTGGAACTCGGGAGCCTCCAGGTCTGAAAGGCATTAAGTCTCAGCAGCAGATCTGCAGTGAACTGGAATCTTGTGGCCTCGGCTTTTCAGGATGGGAACCACAGCTAGGAGGGGTGTAGACGTTGCTACCTAGAATGAAAAAGGAAAAACCTCCTGTTAGTGGTGGCAGGAATTAGAGTCAGGGCAGCCCAGCTTCCTACCTTCACAAAGATTTTCCTCTTTCCATACTACATCTCTCTGCTCACATCTTCCCACTTGGATCAGCCTCCCACCAGGTCTGCAGCAAATCTTCCCTCCAACAAAAGTCTATGTGGGGGTAGCATCATCACCTACTTTGCTCCCTACTGCCTTGTGGGGGATGTAGTTTCCAAGGAAAATATGTACCCCCCCATCTCCCCCACCCTCACCACATAGAGGAGGAAACTGAGGTCTAGAGAGAAGTGGCTTCTCCAAGTCACGAAATGGCATCTCACCAAGAAGTGCTCAATAAATGTTGGATTGAGATGATTGACTAAATGAATGAAACCAGAGTACCCTGGAGAGTGGAGGGCAGGCCCTGGAACCAAGTTTAATAGGTGGCAGCTATTATAGCTATAAAAATAAAGAAAACAAAGAGCAATTCAGCTCCTTCTCTCTTCTTCCTGAGGGCAGGGACAGGTTTTTTTGTTTTGTTTTGTTTTGTTTTTTACTTTCCTAAGTTTCTCCAGTGTTTAGCATAGTGCCCAGCACATAAGAGGTGCTTAATAAATGCTTGTAACTTGACTTGGTACCCCAAGGTCAGTCAGTCAGGATGGAGGAAAGACCTCAGTGGGATGGTGGCAGATGGTCTAGTAGGCTGTTACTTCCCCCAAGAGAAAGGGCTGAGCTCCATTTGACTCGTGAAGAGACAAACTCGCTTAGGAAAAGCCGGCTGATATTTATCACGTGCCTCATCCATCACAGCAAGTCAGAGATTTGGGCAAAAATGGATAAAAGGCATGTCCATGGGCCAACAGCCAGCTTTATTGTGTCTTAGAGAGTCTCATCTCTATAGCAGCTGCCTTGGTAACTGGTGTATCCCTCCTTCCTTTTCAAGGGATGGGCAAAAATGGCAGCAAATCTCATTTGAGCCTGGCAGATTGGAAATATACCAAGAGAGAAAATGCACATCATTGAAAACAGCTATAGCTAAGATAGAGATATACAAATATACATATGTATGTATTTGGAGAGCACTTCATAGTTAATTAAGTTTTTGAGAGTCCATTATCTTGTTTGTGCCTCATGATGATGCTTTGACAGAGTCAAAAGAACTCTGGAGCCAGAAGGCCCAGATCTGGGTTTGTACTCTGACATTTGAAGCCCGGGTTACTTTGGGTAAGCTAGCCAGCCTCTCTGAACCTCTGTTTCCTCTTATGTAATACGAGGGGGTTGGTCTATAAGGTCGCTATGGTTCTGGTCAACTGTGATCCTATGAGGCGTGGGAATTTGGACAATTCATTCCTTTTCCAGCTCCAGTTTCCTCAATCGTAAAATGGGAATAATAGTACTTGACTTCCTACTTCACAGGGTTATCCCTAGGATCAAATAAAATGATGCATATTCCAAAAGCCCTTTCTAAACTGCTATATAAAGATTTTCAATGGGAAACACAGGAAGGCCCATCCTAACAGCTGCAGCTCTGGGCTGTTCAAAGGACAGAGCCCAAATGAGGTCCAGATTCAGTAAAAATATTCTTGAATAAGCCTAGACATCAGAGGCTATGACTGATTTTTACCATGGTTTTGAATCAGTCTCCGCTTATTTATTATGATTGTTATCGGCATCATCTTCTTATTTTAGTATATGCTGGAAAGGGATTATTAGCCCCAAGGTACAGCTGTAAAAACTGAGCCTCAGAAGAGTCAAGTGCCTTGTCCAAGGTCACACAGCTAGTGGTGAAGACAGAAATAGTTGTTGGGTCTCCCGTCTCTGAGCCTAGTGCTATTTTCACTCTATCATTTTATTCTTCTATTTTAACATGGAAAGGTGATTCCTATGGTGTTTAATGTTTTTGTTAATAACTTGGCTAAAGGGATACTTATCAAAAGAGGAGATGACATAAGTTAGAACGCATAGCTAACACGGTGGATAATAAGCTAGGATCCAAAATCATCTTGCTAGGCCGAGGAGTTAGGCTGACTCTAGTAAGATGACACTGAATAGGCATAAATGTAAAGACTTACATTTGGATTAAAAATAAATGTCAAAAGCACCACCTAGAAGAAGTTTGACTAGGAAACATTTCAACTAAAAGCCAGTCAGTCAGCTAGAATTTATTAAGCACTTTTGTCTTGTTGTTCCATCATTCAATCATGTCTGAGTCTACAAGACTTTGATCATGGGGTTTTCTTGGCAGAGATGCTGGAATGGTTTTCCATTTCCTTCTCCAGTGTATCCCCATTTTACAGATAAAGAACTGAGGCAAATTGGGGTTAAGTGACTTGCCCAGGGTCACACAGCTGGTAAGCTGGATTTGGACTCAGATCTTCTTGACTCCAAGCCCAATACTCCATTCACCCACCACCTCACTGCCCCCATTAAGCACCTACTTTGTGCCAAAAAAACTGTTAAGTGCTGGGAATCTAAAGAAAGACAAATGACACTCCATGTTTTCAAGGAGCTCACAATCTAATGGGGGAGACAACATGTCAATAACTAAGTACAAACTATGTATATACAGGATAAATTGGGAAAAGTCTCAGAGAAATGCATTAACATTAAGGTAGATCAGGAAAGGCTTCTTGCAGAAAGTGGGATTTTAGTTGGGACTTGAAGCCAGAGGAGCCGGAAGGTAAAATGAGGAGCAAGAGCATTCCAGGCATGGGGACGGCCAGGAAAAATGCCTGGAGATGAGAGATGGCATGTCCCATGCAAGGAATAGCCAGGTGGTCAGATGGAGAGGTTTTTGTGGACTGCAAGCCCAAAACAGGTTTGCTATGACCCCTCCAAAAATTAATCTTATATTGCATTGAGAGGCATAATGTCTAGGTCACAGGGAGGTGATAATCCAATTGTAGTCAGCTCTGGTTTGACTGCATCTAGAATATGGTGCTTAGTTCTGTGAATCACATTTTAGGAAGAACATTGATAAGATCCCCCCCAAAACCACTTCATATTCATTTTGTATATTTTATATATCTATATATGTATACATACAAATATACACACGCACACACATGCATACATATTTTCCATTTTTGCTTTATTTGCCCCTCTGATAGTGTAAGGTGATACCTCAGAGTTGTTTTAATTTGCATTTCTCTGATCAGTCATGATCTAGAGTGTTTTTTCATGTGATTATAGATAGCTTTGCCTGTTCATATCCTTTGACCATTTATCAGTGGAGGAATGACTTGTATTTTTATAAATTTGATTCAGTTCTCTATATAATTGAGAAATGAGGCCTTTATCAGAGATATTTATTTCAAAAATTCTTTCCCAGTTTTCTGCTTCCCTTGTAATCTAGGATATATTAGTTTTGTTTGTGTAAAACCTTTTTAATTTTATATAATCAAAATGATCTATTTTACACTTTGTTTTACTCTCTCACATACACACATATTCATTAGAATGTGAGCTCCTTGGAAACAGGAACTATTTCTCTTTTGTGTTTGCCTCCTCAGTGCTTAACATAGTATCTGGGATGCAGTAAGCACTTATTAAATGCTTGGTGATTGATTGATAAGCTAGAGAATGTCCAGAGGGTGGCTATCAGGATTGTGAAGTGCCTGGCTCCCACACCATAAAAGAATATAAGAACTGAAGGATATTTAGCTTGGAGAAGAACAGTCAAAGGGGAGGGAAACATATTAACTATCTTCAAGATTTTTAAGAATTGTCAAGTAGAAAAGACATTGGATTTATTCTTTGGGGGGAGGGGGGCAATGAGGGTTAAGTGACCTGCCCAGGGCCACACAGCTAGTAAGTATCAAGTGTCTGAGGTCACATTTGAACTCAGGTCCTCCTGAATCCAGAGCAGGTGCTTTATCCACTGCACCACCTAGCTGCCTCCCGCCCCTGGATTTATTCTAATGGAGAGAGACAGATTTAATCTTGCTGTAAAGAAAAATGATGGGAGTTATCCAAAAGTTAAATGGGCTCCCCCTCACCACCAGTCCTTAAGCAAAATAAGGATGACCTTTTGTCTGGTATGGAGCAGGGAGGGTGAGGGGAGAGGTCCTATTCAGGTTTTGGTAGAACTAGATGGACTCTAGGGTCCAACTTTGAGATTCAGAGATTCTGTGATTCATACTCCCTTATTTATTTGGGGAGAATGAGAGCACTGCATCATGGGGGAAGCGCTGGTCTTGAATTCAAAAGACTTGAATCAGTCAATAAGCTGTCAGCATGTTTTGTGCCAAACACTGGGCTTGCTTCCTATGAGGGACTTCCTCTACCAAAGGTTCTCAGCCCCTTCTGGTCTCAGAGAGTTGCCTAGATGAGCACATAAAGGTTCAGTGACTTGTCCAAGGTAACACAGCCAGCATATATCAGTGGTAGGACTTGGATCCAGGTCTTCCAGAATCCTAAATCAGCTCTCTACCCAAAATGCAACATTGTCTCAAGCTCTTATTCCTTAATATAACCTTAAATGTGAAATGTCTGTAGCTCCTTGGCTCCATCTGTTGGACTTTGGTGTGAATGAGACAAAACATGGGCTCATCCCAGCCCAGAGTCAGTCTGTCTGGCTCCAGACTATGATCCAGACTCGTAACTGGGACCTTAGCTAGTCTTCCCCAGCGACACCTCACCAGTTGACTTCCCTTGGTCCCAAGGGGTCCTGGGTAAGAAGGGCAGCTGAACAAGTGCCAATGATTTTCTGTTTGTAAAACTGCTTTCCCAAGGAAAAAACAATTCTTTTTAATTCGATAAACATATATTGAGCACCTACTATGTGCCAAGCACTGTATTAGGCAGTGGGGACACAAAGACAAAAGGAAATCATTCATGCCCTTGAGGATTTCATATTTTACTGGGTTGAAGCAACAAGTACTCAAATAAGTATAATAGAAAACATATGCAAAGTAAATAAATACAAAGTAATTGCAGGGGAGAGAACACCAATAACTGGGTGGGAAGGGGAAGCATAAGGAAACCTCCTTATTCAAAAAGCCTTAATTAATAGACCCTGCAGCTTCCTAACAGCTGCTCCAGGACACCTAAGCCTCTAGCATCTGCAGGTTGCCTTAGATTAGGGCTTCTTAACCTTTTTCTCATTTGCACAAAATGAGATACAAAGGAAACCAAAGACTAGCAAAAATAAAGATATATTTTTCCCATTCAAGTTCATTGACCCCACAAGGTCTATCTATGGACCCTTCACGGAAGCCAGATTAGAGGAAGGGAGAAGGAAGGCAATACAATCTGCCCAGAGCCATCCTCTGTGGGGACACCTAATCTAGGGACTGCAATCTTCCTCCAGCATGGGAGCCAGAGAGGGAACCAGGCAACTGAGGCACAAACTCAGGAGTCTAAGAAAGCCAGATTATAGAGTGGAGGGACCATAAAGGGGACCAGGAAATTGGGGCACAAAGTGAGAGATCCATCTTTATTGCTGTTGGTATTACAGGCCCCTGCCACCAAATCTACCCAGGGAGCCCTCTCCTCCAGTTTTCTACTTGTTGTTCAGCTGTTTCAATCATGGCCAACCCTTCATGACCCCATTTGTGGTTTTCTTGGCAAAGTTAGTGAAGTGGTTTGACATTTCCTTCTCCTGTTCATTTTGCAGATGAGGAAACTGAGGCAAACAGGGTGAAGTGACTTGCCCAGGGTCACACAGCTAGGAAGTGTCTGAGGCCAGATTTGAACTCAGGTCTTCCTGACTTTGGGTTGACCTGGAGGTTGTTCTGCAGTGAGCCACTATCTTGGGACTAGGTTTGCTTTCTGCAGAAACAAAAGGGAAGTCTAAAGTGGGAAGGATGAGATATCCTCTGGGGGCATCAGTTCTGCCTTCTAGTTTATAAACATTTTATCTCATTTGATCCCTCACCACTACCTGAAGAGGTAGATAAGACAGGGTGGAAACTGTAATCCCTAATCACATAGGTGAAAATGAGACTTAAAGGAGGGTGAACAACTTGCCCAGGGTCATACTTCAAATGAGTGGCAAGGTTGGGACTAGAAGCCTATCTCCTAATCTGGGGTTTTTCATGCTTTAGCATACATCTCTAATTTATTTACCCACACTAGTAGAGGGAAAAAAAATCAACTCAAAACATTGATAGCATGATGAGAAAATGGAGCCAAATGACCTAGGAATCAAATATCAGAGTTAGAAAGAATCTTAGACACCAAATTGTCCAGCCTCCCTATTTTGTAGACCAGAAAGTTGAAGTCCAGAGAGAAGTGACTTGCTTGAGAGTTTGCACTGAATTACCAGCGGAGGTGTTACTAGAATACTAGTTTCCTGATTCTGTATTGAACCACAACGCCTCACTCTTCCTCATTATCTTGCTACCACCTTAGGGCTGATGGAAAATGTGTATATACAATTCATTTCCAAAACAGCAGCGAACTCTGTTGTTGAGGGTCTAAGGCAGTGTGTTGGATCTGTGCCCAGTAAGTGCTGAATGAATGAATGAATGGTCTAAGCTCTTTAGTGTGGTTCTTTGGACACAATTCTCATCACTGACAGACATTTATTGAGAGCCCTTAGCCTTCCAGGCACTGGTTAGAAAAGGAGAGTAAGATCATAGATTTATTTAAAGTTGAAAAGGACCTTAACTTCCCTGAGCCTTCAATAAAGAGCTCAGACTGACCCTACCAGAGACATGGGCATGGTCCATGAATATCTTCTTGGTAATCTAATATATGGCGAGCATTAATCACTGAATGGACTGAGAGATGAACAAATGAATAGTTGAATGCCTATTCAAAGCATAAATTCTAATGTTGGGAAAACATGTTCCTGACCATTACTGCAGATGTTTTTCAGATCAAATAATATTTCTTTGAAAAAATGTGTAGGATGTTTTAACGGATGGAGCATCAGACATGAAAGGCTAGTTCAATGAGTTTACATCCTGACTTTAAAAAGGCAATTATTTAGCCAAATTTCTGTGTGGGGTTATTCTCATGTTTGGAATCTGGTAATAGTAGATCTACTGGGAATGTTGGAAGAGGCTTTTTGGACTTTTAAAAGACTGAGATACATTTGTAATGAGACACAGAGGATTGGATATTTGGCAGGAATGCTGAAGTGACTCTTGGCCCTCGCTCCTTGGAGGAAAAAAAAAGGTGATGGTGTAAAGTAGCAACTCTGGAAAAGCGCTGGAGGCTTTAAAGGGTCATTTGGCCATGTCAGGCTTTGAAATAGCAGCATCCCTCCTCCATGGGCTGTCCTGTGGAACACCCACTCAAGCGGAGAGGGTCCCCAGATCAGACCTGAATGAGAATCTGGGACAGGGGGAGCAGGAGAAAGGAGGCATCAATTTAATGAAAACCTGACTGGTTATAAATGCATTTATATGAAATACTTTGTACCTTAAGTTTGCAAATTGTTTTATAACCTTCAAAGAACTTGAGAGATAGTATGGTATGGAGGGGGAAGGCTGAGTTTGGACTCAGAAAACCAGGTTTAGATGTTGCCTTTTAAGCTTCCAGGTCACTTCGCCTCCCTTTGCCTCAGTTTCTTCATCTGAAATGAGGGGATTGGGCTACATGACCTCAAAGGCCTCTTCCAGCTCCAGATCTATAATCCTTTAATATTATTTTTGTACTTGCTAGGTCAGCTGATCCTCATGGCAATCCTCCCCCCTCCAAATTTGTATAATATTCCCATTTCACAGATGAGGAAACTGAAGTACAGAGACTAAGTGACTTGCTTAGCACCTACCTCCCAGGGTATTTGTGAAGACCATATGAGATAATATTTGTAAAGGGCTCAGCACAGTGCCTGGCACATCGATTATATAAATGCTTATTCCCTTCCCCCTCCCCCTTGCCCAAGGTCACACAACAGATGAATGGTAGGGCCAAAGTCAGCGACCGATATGAGTCAACAGCTTCCAGGCTAAAGGGGTCAAAATTGTATTAGTCTTTTTAGATGCCATGTCATACTATCGACTCTTAATTGGAGCCTGATTCTGGCCCTACCACTGATCTTGGTCAAAACCCATCTAGAGCAATGTGTTTAGTTCTAGGCACCACACTTTAAGAAGGACACTGATAAGCTATGTCCAAATGAAGGCAAACGAAACAGTTAAGGGCCTTGGGTAGATGCCACATGGTGTCCAATTGAAGGAACTGGAGAAACTTAGCTTGGAGAGAAAGATGTTTGGGGAGATGGGTAGTGGAATTTGAAGTATTTAAAGGACTGATATGTGGAAGACAGATTCAATTTGCTCTATTATTCTCCCAAAGAGGGTGGAACTAGGAGCACCGGGTGGAAGTTACAAAGAACCAAACAGGTTTGAGGGCAAGGAAAAAAAAAAAGGTCAATCAGAGCTATCTAATAGTGGCATGGATGAGGGCTTGGGAAGCAGTAGGTCTTGTTTGGAGCTCTTCAAGCAGAGGCTGCATATACAACTGCTTGTTAAGTATGCCGGAGGGAGTATTCTTTGGGCAGTCTGGGTAAGACTCAATGGTCACTGGGGTCCCTTCCAAATCCTATAATCTAGGATTCCTGTCTCTTCTCCCATTGAACTTTCCACTACATCGCAGTACATGAGAATACTTGTGGCATGGAAATCTTGCCCATATTTGCTGAAGCCAGCTGGCAACACTGTTGTTACGACTGCAGCCCCACTGCTGGTATTTGCCCCCTCTTCATTGGATGTTTCTGCCAAAGCTCTAGTGTAGACAGACAGGCCACCCACTCTTGCTTTTACCACCAACTTCTTAAGAGTGCAAAGTGTTTTCTTTGTAGTAATCCTTTGCACTTGGAATTTTCTGAGCCCTTTCTTAAGCATTCTCTCATTAGTCCTCACTGAGACTCTAGGGAGTAGGCAAGGCAGATATTACACTGATAACAAGACTGAAGCAGAGATCAATCAATGAACAAGCATTTACTATGTGCCAGACACTATGCTAGGCACTGGGAATAGGAGGGAAAATGAAAATTCTTGCCTTCAAGGAGCTTACATTCTATTGGGGGGGGGGAATAACATAGAGAAGTTAAGTGCCTCTGCCAAGATCAACTATAAAGTCATCTGGGACTAGAACTCACGTTGACCTAAGTTTTAGGCCAAAGATTGTTCCATTATGTTGACCTAGAAAGGTGTGGGTGA
This sequence comes from Dromiciops gliroides, assembly GCF_019393635.1. NCBI lineage: Eukaryota > Metazoa > Chordata > Mammalia > Microbiotheria > Microbiotheriidae > Dromiciops > Dromiciops gliroides. Next base: position 542,200,542 of record NC_057862.1, on the reverse strand, counting down.
GGACCCAGGTTATGAAGGACATTGAATGCCAGGCAGGAGATTTTATATTTGGTCCTGGAGATGATAGGAAGCCACTAGAGTATTTTGAGTAGGAGGTTGATATGTTCAGACCTGCACTTCTGACAACTAAATTAAAGATGGACTGGAGTGGAGGGAGACATGTGGCAGGGAGACTAATCAGAAGGAAATAGTCCAGATGAGAGGTGATGAGGGGACTGCACCAGGGTAATGGCAGTGTCAAAGGAAAAAAAGGTAGAATCAACAGACCATAGCAACAGATCAGATATACAGGTGAGAAAAAGTAAGGAATTAAGCATGACACCTACACTTCAAGCTTGAGTAAATGGGAGAATGGTGGTACCCTTCTCAGTAATAGAGAAGTTCGGAAGACAGGACGGTTTAAGTGGAAAAATAATGGGTTCAGTTTTGGATATGTTGAATTTGAGATGCCTACAAGACATCCAGTTTGAGATGTCTGTTGGAGATGCAAGGCAGGAGATCAGGGCTAGATAAGTAGACCTGAGGATCATTAGTATTAATTGAATTGATGGGAGCTGATGAAATCACCAAGTGAAGTAACATATCGAGGGAAGAGAAGAGGACCAAGGACAGAGCCTCGTGAAACACCTGCAGCTAGTGAATGAATACAGCAAAGGAGAAAAAAGCTGTCAAACAGGTAGGAGGAGGACCAGGAGGGACTTATGCCAGGAAAATTTAGACAATCTAGGAAAAGAGGATAATCCACAGTGTCAATGGCTGCAGAGAGGTCAAGAACGATGGGGATTTAGAGATCATAAAACTTGGCAAAGAAGAAATCATTAGTAACTTTGGAGGGAGCAGTTTAGGTTGAAGGATGAGATCAAAAGTCAGACTGTAGGGGGCAGCTAGGTGGCGCAGTGGATAAAGGGCTGGCCCTGGATTCAGGAGTACCTGAGTTCAAATCCAGCCTCAGCCACTTGACACTTACTAGCTGTGTGACCCTGGTCAAGTCACTTAACCCCCATTGCCCCACAAAAAAAAAGTCAGATTTTAGAGAGTTAAGAGAGTAGGAGGAAAGAAAGTAAAGGCATCACTTCCACCATCATCTTTATTCACCTCACTGGAGGTCTTCATGAAAAATCTGGATAACTTCCTGTCAAGTATGTTACAGAGGGAATTCTTGTGAAGGTTAGACTGGATAGCTCCTGAGATCTCTACAACCTCTGAGATTCTGTGACCAATACCACCAAGAAGTATTTACTTAGCACTGAATATTTATAACCTATTAGCAATCAGTCAACTATCAAACACTATATGCCAGGCAATGATATGGGGGAATCTAGTTGGTACACTGGATAAAGTACAAGAACTGAAGTCAAGAAGATTCATCTTTGTGAGTTCTAATCTGGCCTCAGACACTTATTAGCTGCATGAGTTATTAGCTAGGCAAGTTACTTATTTCTGTTTGCATCAATTTCCTCATTTGTAAAATGAACTGGAGAAGAAAATGGCAAACCACTCCAATATCTTTGTCAAGCAAACATCAAATGGGGGCAGCTAGGTGGTGCAGTGGATAGAGCACTGGCTTTGGATTCAAGAGGACCTGAGTTCCAATCCAGCCCCAGCCACTTGACACTTACTAGCTGTGTGACCCTGGGCAAGTCACTTAACCCACATTGCCCCGCAGCAAAATAAAAGAAAGAAAACATCAAATGGGGTTACAAAGAGTAGGGCATGACTGAACAATAACAGGCACTGATATGAGTGCTGGGGGTACCAAGACACCCCCAAAATTGTTCCTGTCCTCAAAGGAGCTTATATTATGTAGGGCACTTCATCCCAAATACCTTTGGGTCTCTCAGTCTCCAATTCCCAGTCCAAATTATGTTCAAGGTATAAAAGGAGAATGTGAAGTATTGATTAGGGTAGAGCTTGGGAGATTTGACTTTATGTGTCAGAGCCATAACTGGGACTTGGTCTCAAGGTGCCATGATTGAGAGAGCACTTAAAGAAGGTAAGTGAAAGGTATTCATAGAAACAGCTGAGTTTAACACCTCATTAACAAGAATATTTAGTCAAAATAAGAAGTTACCAAAATGGTGCTTATGATTCTTGACATCAGCTGCTACACTCCAGGTAAGATTTGCCCTCCTCCTCTCCAACCCCCAAGTGGAGCAGCATTTGCACTCTCCACCCACTGGGGTCAATGTCTGGGTGCTTTTTATCCTCTGTGCCAAATGTGTTTTGCTTGTTTGTTTTGTGGGGCAATGAGGGTTAAGTGATTTGCCCAGGGTCACACAGTTAGTAAGTGTCAAGTGTCTGAGGCCAGATTTGAACTCAGGTTCTCCTGAATCCAGGGCTGGTGCTTTATCCACTGTACCACCTAGCTGCCCCCACCAAATGTGTTTTTTGAAGCTCGTGCCTAGTGTGAAAAATGCTAGGAATGGTTCTGCAGGGAGCTTTGGGAGGAGCCCTGAAATCCCCTTCTATCATCCTAGTGTATGCCATTCAAAAAGATGCCAGCAGAGAGCACTAGTTGAACATAATTTCTCTCCTACTGGAGAGGGAAAGATGGGTCGTATCAAAGAATTTGACCAGAACTGCTTCTTTGACCCATTCCATTTCTTTGGAAGTTGGCGATTTCAGAGGTGATTTCAGCAAGACACAGACAATAAGATGACCAGTAGAAAAAATTAGTCTCCTGATTATTACTGAATGACAAGAGTATATTTCAATCTTCCAAGGTACCTAAAGCAGGAAATGTTTGTTAAATTGAAAATGGGGCTAGAAACCAGTATGAGAATGACATTGTTTGCTTGTAGACTTCTATAATATGGAAGACAATAATAGCAAGACTAGGGACAAGGTTAACTTTCCAAGTAGACACAGAATTTAATTTGAAACTCCCTGGGAAAGTTCCTCTACCTCCTGCTATTTCTGGCTGATATTGAATCTATTTTTAAAATAATTTTTTATTTAAATATTTTGTTTTCACATCACTTAAATTTCTCTCTTTATTTGTCCTTTCCCCCTCTTAGAGAGTCATATCATTTAACAAAGAATATGTTTAAAAGAAAAAGAGACCCCAAAATCAATTAAAATGATCAGAACATAAAAGAAAACAAGAACCTGAAAAAACATGTAATGTGCCTCCTCTATAAGTGTAGAAGGAGTTATATTTTTATATGTCTTCTTTGAGGTCATGCTTGTTCTTTGTAATTTTGTTGCCATGACTTTTATTTATCTTATGGTGGTTGTTTTCATTTACATTGTTATAGTTATTGTGTATTTTTCCTAGCTTTGCTTACTTCATTCTGCATCAGTTCAATAAGCCTTCCTATGGTTCTCTGTATTCATCATATTCTTTGTTTCTTACAGCAGCACAGCAATATTCTATTATGCTCATGTACTTTCTCTTTTTCAAAGATCTCCTTGGGGTATATGACAGTAGTGGAATCTCTGGGTCAGAGGATATGGATGATATTTCCTTTTTAGAGTGTAAGTTCTTTGCATCTTGAAGACTTTTTGGCTTTTCAGGCATCCTGTATTAAAATTCATATCACCCTGAGAGAGAAAACACTGGAATCTTTTTCCTAATGGAATTGACTTTATTGGCTAGAATTAGAACCAGAGAATTTCTGAGGGGCCTTAGAGATAATCTAATAAATTTCCTTTACTTTATGGATATGGAAACTGAAAATTCAAAGAGAAGTAACATAGAGCTATAAAGTGATGTTAGAAAAAGCACTATTGGAAATTTGGTGTCTAATATTATCTTTTCCACTAACTATTTGTATGATCCAGGCCAATCCCCTTCCCCTTTCCAGACCTCGGTTCTCTTGTTTGTAAAATAAGGGTGTTTGACTAGCTAGTCTCAATCATCTCTGATGATCTAGAATTCTGTGTTGTAGTTTGAGAACCAGGGACTATGTTTCCTGACTTCTACTCCAGACTGCTTTCTTGCACTCAGAAACCATCAAAATTAACTGAGAACAAGGGCCAACCAAAACAGAATGTGAGATAGATGCCATGTATGACCTATATCAGATTGCTGACTGTCTTGGGGAGCGGGGAGGGAAGGGAAGGAGGGAGAAAAATTTGGAACTCAAAATCTTACAAAAATGGATGTTGAAAACTATCTTTGCATGTAATTAAAATAAAATACTATTAAGTGAAAAGAAAATTTAATTTAATTTAAAAAGAAATGTTTTAAAAGAAAAGATAGATGCCAGGGAGGTAGGAAATGGAAAAAGGATACCTATGGTGAGAAAAGATATACGAAAAGAGGAAAACGAGGCAGAGACTCTTGAATAAGCATGCATGAGTCCCCAAAAGACATAAATATCACAATCCCTTATATCTCCAAATATGAGGGCTCCCCCAACTCTAGGTAGTGTCTCAACCCGATAGTCCTGGCTGGTAGAAGAGGATGTATTTCTTTGAGTCTTTCTCTCTAACTTCCTTGTGTCCCTCAAGGTAATCCCCAGCTCCATAGTAAAGTTTCTCAGAGAAGGAGGGAATGAATTCTCAGAGTTCTCTAATCTTTTGGTAAAACCCCCTGATTGCCATCATTCCCTTCCTCTCCAGTTCAACCCTTCTTTGTCATCTCAACCTTGAACAGTTGTCAGCATCGACCCTCTCTCCTCTTGTTAGTCAACTATCTATTCTCCTGAGTTACTCAAATGGGAGATGGAGGGCAAAGGGGGATTGACTCCAGCATCTGCTAAAAGCTCTAGGCCCCTGCTGATGACTGGAAACACCGAATTAGTGAAATAGCTCTTGCAGCCCAAAGAGGGCTCAAAGAGAATTTCAATCAACATGCATCTTTCAAGTGATTCCTATGTACCAAGCACTTAGCCTGTGTACCAGGTGATACAAAATGAAGCAAAACAACCATAAAATGACGCAAAAACGTTCTAAATAGGTATATATAATACCAAAAAGGTGGGGGGGGGAGGGGGGCTAGGTGGTGCAGTAGATAGAGCATTGAGCCCTGGAGTCAGGAAGATCCGAATTCACATGTGACCTCAGACACTTCCTAATTGTGTGACCTTGGGCAAATCACTTAACCTCAGTTTCTTTAACTGTAAAATAGGGATAGTAAGAATGAGTATCAAATAAGATATTTGTAAAACGCTCAGCACAGCACCTGGTCCATAGTAGACATTATATAAATACTAGCTGTTATTATTATTATTACAAATGTTAGTCCTTGGTTTAGCTCCTCCGAACTGGGAACCTCTCCTCCCACAAGTTTTCTTTCTTGGCTTCAGACTTCAGATAGTCAACTGAGAATCCCATTCTGGCAAGAGAGGCAGCTAAATTATCAATCGATACTTTTCACCCCTCCTCTCCCTTTGTCCTTCCTCCCTCCAGGTCTATCCATACTGTTCCAATGCTACAATTTTAAGAATGAAACAATTCCTGCTCACATCTTCACAGTGTCTACAACAGTGCCTGACCAGTACTTAATAAATACCTATTCATTTGCTCAATTCTTGGCACCCTGTTTGTAGGGAGTACCTTTGGGGGGGGTGCATAGAAGGCTCTTTTCTTGCACTGGGGACTAAAGTCTTCTCCCATATGAATTGTTGTCCTTTTCTCCCCTGTGGCTGAAGCACTGTTGGCAGCTTTGCTGAGAGAGAGCTTGCTAGAGTTTAGGTGAAGATGACAGGGTACAGCGAAGCCTTTTCCAAATCTTTTGTCCTATGTTCACCTCTCCAAGAGAGGCCTCTAGCCTAGAGTCCAAAAAGCTAGGTTTGATTAGTGCTTCTGAAGCCTCACTGTTTGAGCTCAGCTAAGTCCCCAGTGCTGTTTGTGTCTCAGTCAGTCCCTCTATAAAATTCCTCTGTCCTTTTACATTGAGATGTCAAGAGTCCAGGGCTCGGAGGTGATAATCCCATTGCTCAGACCACAGGAGGGTTGGTTTGAGGTGCCATATTTTAGGAGGCACATTAACAGTTTGGAGAATCTCCAGAGCAGGATAGAGTTAAGTGCTCAGTAAGTATTTGTTGACTTAGCTAAGGAGTCTAGAATCCTTTTGGTGGTGGTTGTTGGTTGAAGTATTTTATCCTGGAACAGCAGGGACATTTCTTATAGTGAGGAATGGCTGATCTGCAGGCAACACACAGTCCTGGGCACCTAGCAGACATTCCACAAATATCTGTGGATTGGAAGAATACATGCAATGGCAAATCAACAGAGGAGAGCCTGCTCTGAGTACATGAAATCTGGCCTGGCAGGGAAGAGAGGCAGCTTTGGAAGGCACTGTAGTAAAATAATGTCCTACGTTTGGTGTCTAGAGTATTTGGGTTCAAGTTCTGCCACTTGTTCGCTATGGAAGGGTGGATGAGTCATTTGTTTTCTGAGTCTCAGTTTTCCCAGCTGTTCAATGAGGATAGTGATTTTTATACTACCTGCCTCACCAGTTTGCTTTGAGGATCAGATGAGATAATGGATATAATTGCCTTTTGTAGCCACTAGGTCCTATGTCTGCATCAGCTGTCATCATTGGTGACAGAAAACAACCTTCCCTGAGGGGCAGAGTTGCTGTCCCCAACTGGAACTGCTGGAATCCCCAGTGTCAACGAGGGGACCGCTGGGAGCAAGCTTCCTTCTTTGGGGTTTGAGGGGCTAGGCCTTATAAAGAGAGCTGCACCTTCAGAATACAGGGGAACCCAGTGGCTTTCTCTTCTTGCCCTTTGTTCTGGCTTCCTCGCGAAAACCTTCCATTCGGTGGCTGGATCTGCCCGTTTTAGGGCAGCTTGCAGGCCCTCGGCCCATTGCAGGGAGCGGGTGGTGGTTAGCGTCGGCTCTGCAATCAGATTCTCTTGATTGCCCACGAGCTGAGCCAAAAGAAGCCGGTGCCGTTGGTCCTCTCTGTACACCTGGAGCTGCCTCCCCCACCCGTCTCGGAGGGAAACCAAGTCTAGCCTGCCGTGCCTCTCTTCATGTGTAATTGTGGAAAATCGGTTTCTCCTTTCTTGAGAGTTTTTTTCCATTCACTTGCAAAAATCTATCACAACCCGGGCAGGCGGCGGCGGCGGCGGCGGCGGCAGCGGGATCTAGGATGCGTGCGAGGCCCGGGTTCACTCCCCGTCTCCCTGGCAACCACTCCCGCTCAGGCCCGCGCCTCCAACTCCGCAGCTGAGCGGATGCTGAGTCGAGAGAAGGCTCCATCTATCCAAATGGTCTGAGTTTCGGTTGCCGTGGAGACCGGAACTTTGAATTGCTCAACTTTTTTTGTGAATTGCTTTCCGACTTGCTGCTGGCGTGGAGTTCAGCCCTGGAGCAAGGGAAAGCTCCCGGGACGAGGGCAGGCTGGGACTAGGGTGGCTAGAATACGACTGCTCACCTTTCCCCAAGTGCTTTCGTATCCATTCTGTGAGAGGTGGCAGTGCAGGGGTGATCACCGTCTTTTTACAGATGAAAAACATGAGACTCAGAAATTACTTACCCGAGGCCGCCTACATCTCAAGAGTGCACTCGAATCCAGGATTGGTACCTGCATGCCCTGTGCCGGACCAGAACTACGCTGGGCACATCTTCCTCTGAAGGGCTGTTGGCAGTGACTGGATGGGATGAAGGCAGCTGTGAAGCAGGAACAGTCTCCCAGAGTTTCTGAGGAACTGCTAGTAATACTTGTGTAGGGGGAGGAAGGTGGCCCAGAGAGAGCAGCCTATGCCTGAGGCTGAGACTGTAAACAACGAGGAACCCTGTGTCCTTGTACCATTTTTTATGTCTCCCCCACCCCCATCCCCAACACACACACACACACACACACACACACAGAGTGCTTTGCTAACAATAGACCTTTGTGTCTAGAGAGCAGGTCTGCAGGTCTCTCGAGCCTTTAGCTTCCTAGGAAAGCCTGGTAGGCCATGTTAATTTCTAGATGGAAGCTCTCCAAGCCTTCATGCATGCCAATGAACTCTAAGCACTCTGCCTTTAGGTACCTCTTCCCAGGATTGACTACAAGGTTTCATTCCAAGTGGAGCTGGAGAGGGACCTATTCAGTCTCATGATTGTCTTCTTAGGCTTTCCCTCTTGTACATCACTGCCAGATTAATCCTGCAAGAGCACAGTTCAGATCGTGATAAACTACAGCTCGTAAACCTGTAATATTTCCCATCTGCTTACCAAGAAAGTCTAAGATCCTTTGCCAGGTATTTGTCTCCAATCTACCAATTGATCAATCAATAAACATTTATTAAGCACCTACTAAATGTCAGGCACTGTGCTAAGCACTGAGGATGCAAAAAGAGGTTAAAGACAGTCTCTGCCCTCAAGGAACTTGCAGTATAATGGGGAGACAACATGCAAACAAATACAAAACTAGCTACATACAAGATTTCCACTACTCCCTCAACCTACCTTATACTTTTTGTTTACTGGTAAATTCCCTAATGGGCAGCTAGGTGGTACAATGGATAGAGCACTGGGACTGAAGTTAGACTCCTTGAGTTCAAATGTGACCATCTATATGACCCTGGACAAGTCACTTAACTCTGTTTGCCTCAGTTTCTTCATCTGTAAAATAAGCTGGAAAAGGAAATGGCAAACCATTCCAGTATCTTTGTCAAGAAAATCCCAAGTGGGGTTACAAAAAAGTTGGACACAACTGAATAATGAGTTCCCTCATTGTCCCACCTCTGCCCCTTTGCACAAGGTATTCCCTTGGACTGGACTGCCATCTGAGCCCAGCTCAACCTCCTCCAGGAAGCCCCCCCATTTCCTCACCAGCCAGATGCAATTTCTCCCTCCTCAATGATTTTGTTATATACCTGTCTTATGGTACTTACACTCTGTTTAGTGTGATAGTCATTTGCATAATTGGCCTTTCTCCTCTTCTTGCCCTCCACTGTAAAGTCCTCAAGAGCAGGGACCAACCCAGTCTTATTCTTTTTTTAATATCCCTACAACTCAAAGATCCCTTCCAATTCTACAATTCTACAGTTTCATGAGTGTCGGATACAGGATGCTCTGAGGGGGAGAAAGCAAAGGTTGGATGGGAGGAGAAAGGTTTAAATTAGAACAGCACATCTGGTTGTGATCAGAATGGCCCCCAAAGACATTAGAAAATAAACAAGCATTTATTAAGCACCGGGCCCTGTGCTAAGCACTTTACAAATATTATCTCATTTGATCCTCACAACAATCCTGGGAGATAGGTGCTATTTTTATCTCTATTTGAAACTGAGTCAGAGGGGTTTTAGAAAAAAAAAATTAGGTAACTCACCCAGGGGCACATAGCTCCTGTCTGAAGCTGAATTTGAACTCGGGTCTGCCTGACTCCAGGCTCAGCACTCTATATACCGTGGCAGCTAGCAGCCTGTATACATCAGCATCAAGTTTTCTTTTTATATGAAAGGGAGGAGTTCACTGAGCCTGAGGAGACAGTGCAGTAAGCTAAGAACTGGGATAGTTGAATCCCTTGTTCAGTTTTCTATCAAGAAAAGACTCTGTTTCCAGGGAACAGAATCATACATATATAGACAGGACCTTAAAGGTCATTTATTCCAGAAACCTCATTTCACAGATGAGGAAACTGAGGCTTAGAAAGGTGAAGGGAATCACTGCATGAGCAGGTCCTGGAATGTGAGGGTCTTCCCTACCATGAAGCCTCCCACTTGCTCAGAGATGTGGGGTGTGGAGAACCGGGTGATTTCTAGATCATGACAGGCACAAGTTGGAATCTGAAAATGCAATGTGTCCTTGGAGCGGGAGCCCGGGTTGGGGGCTGGGCTGGGGGTTGGGCAGGCTGTTGCTTGGTCCCAGGGCCAGATGGGACTTGTTTTTCTGTGCACTTGGGGTTTAACCCTTTGCAGGCTGCCTCCCATAAGGGAAAAGCCAAGCAGCTTGGGATTACAAACCTTCTGACGCCCCCCTCCTGCCTTTGCTCCAGGAGTCCAAAGCAAATGACAGAGGGAATGTGAACCACATTGCTGACATCTCAGAAATAAGATGGGGTTCTGCTAATGGAGCAGACCAGAAAGGTAAAGCAAGGGGCGTGGGGGCATGTGCTCCAGCTCTCACTAGGAGTCAGTGACAAAGCCAGAAATGGAGTTCTGACTCCTACCCTGGCACAGCAGCCTCCACCCCCTACATTGTCTTCTCCCCTCTCCTCCTCACCCCCCCCCATTATTAGGGTGGGAACCTCGCTTCCCAGATGGAGAATTGGCTTAGAAAGCTTCTATCACCAGGCCACAGACTGAGACCAAGGCTTTAAAGTCCCCAACCAATTGGCAAGCAAAATCCAGGCCTGCCCTGTGGAATTTCCTCATTCCTGTGTTTGTAAGTTGTGTTCTTTGGGGGGAAACTCTGTCCATTGAAGTTTCCTCCTGGCACGTATAGGCAATCTTCCTCTTGAAACTTTCCTTTGCTTATTGGGCTGCACTGTATGGAGCACCTTGGAGGGCAGGTCCTCCAGAGAAGGCTAACTCAAGTTCAAGATATTCTGTGGGTACACTTCTACTCATAGCTGAGGGAGGGAGGTGGCACAACAAAGAGATTTCAAATATGGCTGCAGACACTTCTAGACACTATGACCCTAGGCAAGTCACTTAACATGTCTTTCTCAGTTTCTTCAACTGATACTAGGGGCTTGATAATAGCACCTACCTTCCAAAGGATCAAATAAGATACTATTGTAAAGTGCTTAGCATGGTGCCTGGCACATAGTAGGCACTTAATAAATACTTGTTTCCTTCATTCTTCACAAGCTCCCACCAAAGTATTTACATTGAATAGGGAGCCAGCACCCCTGACAGAATCTGCCAGAGATCAGGTTTCTGAGAGAAACTAGAGATGCAGCAGAAGTGTGGCTGGTGGACTGGTACTTGGTGGAGATCATGTGTCTAGGAGAACAGCATTTAGTAGGGGCTGTGATTCCAGTGGGGAGCAGCAAAGAGCAGTCCTGGTGGAGGTGTGCCTTGCAATGTGTGCCCCTCCACGCATCCATGGGCCCTGGTCACACGTGTTCCCTGATATGTGTCCATTCTCCCCACTAAGAGTGCACGTACTTTTGGAAAAATGTTCCCCTGGTTTGTGGGGGTAAATGTGTTTCATATATTTTCAGTACTATGCCATTGCTGGCTTTCTGTCAGGTGTGCATGGTCCACTGGGCCATAATAGCAGACCTTATCTCTGCTTCCAGCTCCTGACAAGCTGAAGTCCTGAACTATCAGGCGATCTCTTCTTCTTCTTCTTCTTCTTCTTCTTCTTCTTCTTCTTCTTCTTCTTCTTCTTCTTCTTCTTCTTCTTCTTCTTCTTCTTCTTCTCCTTCTCCTTCTCCTTCTCCTCCTTCTCCTTCTCCTCCTTCTCCTTCTCCTCCTCCTCCTCCTCCTCCTCCTCTTCCTCCTCCTCCTCCTCCTCCTCCTCCTCCTCCTCCTCCTCCTCCTCCTTCCTTCTTCCTTCTTCTTGCGGGGCAATGAGAGTTAAGTGACTTGCCCAGGGTCACACAGCTAGTAAATGTCACGTGTCTGAGGCTGGATTTGAACTCAGGTCCTCTTGAATCCAGGGCCAGTGCTTCATCCACTGTACCACCTAGTTGCCCCTAGGCGATCTCTTCTTTTGGAGAAATGACTCTTTTAGAAAAGCATCCACCTTTGTCTTAGCCCTGTGGTCAGCAACAGTGCTCCATGGGGCATCAGCTTGTTGCTTCCTTCCTAGAGTCTTGGCTAAATGGCCTTTCTATCTCTCACAGGAGAGGCTTTACCCCAGGTGCTAAGCTCCTTAAGATAGAGAAGAGTGGCCCCCTGGCTAGTCAATCCTCTCAGGATTAAACTTATTTTTGGATTGAATTTCCCAGTCACAGGACTCAGGTTTCTATGGGTAATTTTACTGTGATTTTTGGTGAGCATTCTTTATATCTGCTAATTTTAGTCTCTGAAGGCTAAACTATACTAGGTGACCATCCACATGAAGGTTATTTAACTGCAAAATAGTTCCAGGATTTGGGATTCCACAGTTGTTTGTTTGTTTGTTTGTTTGTTTACTCCCAAACCCTTCTACTCTCCCCAAGTAGATTAGCAAACAGTCAAAAGGTTCATACCATATACACAGCTAAGCCCAGGGCACAAGGTTGTTGTCCCTCCAACCTGCTTGGCTCAATTTCTGGCCTTTCACAGGTAGATACAGCCAGTAATAACTGTGGGGGGGGGGTCCTTTGAATTTATCCATACAGGTGCAAACCCACAATATTCTTTGGATCTTTGTTTGATGTCAGGGAAATTCTATATAATTCCTTAATAGAAAGAAGTATTCCTGGCCTATAGGAAAACTTTAGCCTCCTCCCCATTTGTATGGAAACAGGAGCCTGGCAGAGACTTAAGACACAATGCTTGTGGTGTGGTCAGGGCCCCAGAGTTGAGCACACAGTTGCTGCTGAAACCAGAGGTTCAGGATTTTGAAGCTACCATGTGGACACTGGGACGGGCGTGTCTGCAGCCTGTGCAGACCAGTGAGAGAATGTAATCACAACTGAAGCATCCTAGGGATATGTCAAATCCACTTCTCTCTACCCCACCCCCCAGCTCCTCAGAGATCTGAGGGTGAGCATCCATGCCTATGGGGCATTTAAATAAGTTGCAGCAAACTTGGAGTAATCTAGTTAAAAGGGCACTGAGCTGGGACTCAGGCGACCTGAATACTAAAAATAATAATAGCTTACATGTATATAGTTTACAAAGCACTACCCTTATTCCATAAGCAGTACAAGTATTATTATCTCCATTTATACAGTCTCATGTCTTAGGGGAATGAGCTTGTCCACCTAAGTGAATTTTCTAGGTAACTGAAGCTTATCACTTTAAGTACTAAAACTTTTTAAAAATTTAATCATGGGACCAGAGCATCTCAAGAGTTGCAAGGGACCTGAGAGATCATGTAGTCTGAACCATATGTGAGCACTTGAGCAATAGCCCTGCTAGGTGGGTCATTCAGCTTCTACTTGGAGACCTCCAGAGATGAGGAATCCACTCCCTCCTGGAGAAGTCTATTTACCTTGAGATAGCCCTAATTATTAGGTAGGTTTTCCATTTTTCCATTACTCCCAGTAGCTACCTCTGTGACCAAGCAGAAGAAATTAGTCCCTCTTCCACATAAAAGCCCATCAAATACCTACCTAAAGACAGGTATCGTGTCCTCGCCCCCAAGTCTTGTCTTCTACAGAGTCAGCATCTCTAGGACCTAGAAAAATATGTATATAATTCATTTTCTATCACCCTTAATTTTTCCAGTTTTTTCTATTCTATTCTAGTCCCCACACACCCACCACCACCACCACCACCATTTTCCTGGCCACCTTACATGCACCCTTGATCCTATTTCCTTCCATATCCTTCAGTAGATTATCTCTATAACCCCTCCCTTTATAATCTTCTATTTCTCCCTATCTACCGTCTCCTTCCCTGCTGACTACAAACATGCCCATGTCTCTGACATATTCATTATTCAACAGAAACTTCTTCCTCTAGAGTTACCAGTGATTTTTGATCTTTCTGAAGCCTTTGATATTGATGATGTTCTTCTCCTGGATACTTTCTCCTCTGTGGGTTCTCATGACACTGCTCTCTATTGTTTCTGTCTTGGTATCTGTCCAATGCTTACTTTTCAGTCTCTTTTTTATCCACATGACTCCCAAGACTCCGTCTTGTGTCCTGCCATCTTCCCTCTCTATTCTATCTTACTGAGGCCTCGTGGTAAGCCAGCATCATGGCCCCTATCTCCTGCTCCCCTTCAGACAGGAATTAAAGTCTCCCTTGGAAAGATGTGGGCAAGATTCCAGAGATATCGATTCATGCCTCCCTTCAAGTCACATTTGACAAATCCAGGTGAACACACATTACCTACATGGACAACACATATACCTGACATACAAACATGCACGCATATGGACACACACAGTCATTACATACAAGGTAGTTTAGGAGAAATGTGGGAGCATAAGTAAAACAAACACCTTGAAAAGTTCAAACCCCTATACAAATAGAGGGCTTTGTTGTGTTTTGTCTTGTTCTATTCCTTGAAACCTGTCTGTATTGGGCATATCCCTCAGCTTCCTCCTTTAGAAAAGTAACTTTGTGGTTCCCAGGGGCTCCTTGAGCATCTGGAGTTAGAAAACCTGGGCAGGTCCTGGCCCTGACACTTCCAACCTATGGAATCTTGGATATATGACAGCTTCTCTAGGTCTCAGTTTCAGCCTCTATAAAGTGAGAGGGTTGGACTAGGTGAACTCTTAAGTCCCTTTCGGCTCCGATAGTTAATGAGTCTATGATTTCAGAAAGATCCGTTATACTAAAGTGCCTCTTGCCAGACCCCAGCTGACAGGGTTAGGTTCAAAAAACTTGTCTTAGAGAGATTCAGCTGCAGAAAGTCAGGTTACTTCAAAAGAACTCCCAGAGGAGAAAAACAGACTCCATTCTGCTCCCCATCCCCCACCATGGGTTCCTGGTGATGCCTTAGACTGTTGTTGCTGTTGTTGTTTTTAATCTCCTAACAATCTCAGCAGGAATTTCCCACACTTGAGACACTAAGAACTGACCGATGCTTTCCAAGTTCAAGTCTGACAGGCGAAATACTAGACTGGCTTAACTCTGGCTAGTTCCACAGGCTCCCCCTGGAGGTAAGTGAGGATTTGTTGAGGCCACAAGTCACCGGTTTGAGGAGTTGAGAAGCAGCCCCCTGGATGGAAACATTGACTAACAGTCTCACTCTTCATGAGACTTTTGCCCAACCTGCTCTGTCTGATAAACTGCCCTGGTGGAAAATACTGAATCTTCACGACTAGACTCCAGTTTCCCTGGAAATACCAAAGTGGGGCACCTGGGAAAAAAATAAAGGGCGTTTGATGTCATTGTTCTTTTCTGATTCTTCTTTCTTTCTATTTTCTTAAAGCCTTCCTCTTTTGGTAAACCTCTCCCTGGGCTCATGCTTCCCCCCAGTGTTTACTTATTCCTATCCCTAGCATTAAGTAATAGATCATAGCACTTAAAGGGTCATTAGAAATAATCTAATCCAACCTCATAATTTTGCAGATAAGGATACTGAGGCTCAAATGCATTTAATATTTATACAAATGTTGTAGGCAATGCAGGTGCCTCTCTACTCCTTTCGGAAAAGCCCTTCTCCCATCATTCCCAGAAGATTGCTGAGTCTGCTCTGGATAGGAGATGGAACTTATACTCTATCAGGGGATAAAACCTTGATACCAGGCTGCACAGGGATCTAGAGAGAGTTATCTCTCCATAGCTTCACCAAGAAACTATACTGACTAGGGTGCTAGCACCAGAAAGAGATGTTGATATAGCAACAGTCACAAGTGGAGAGCAAGCATGCTGTGGGAATCAGAAGGCTGTGGCAGGCTGGGTAGGGAGAGAGGGAAGGAGAGAGGCTTGTAGACCTTCCCACCTACACATACTCCCCCCACCTTTACCTGGAAAAGGAACCTGGACAATTGAGGAAGAGGCCAAGGACACAGTCTTAACTAAAGAGGCAAAGGAAATGAAACCTTAATGTAAAAGCCCATTATTTTCTTACACAATCAATCAAAAAGCATTAAAAATGAACATTTCCTTATCCAAAATAGAACAGAAAAGAAAGATTATACACAAGCCTGCAAATCATACTTTTCCTTTTAATTAAATATATATATATATGTGTGTGTGTGTGTGTATATATATATATACACACACATATATTTATACATATACAAATACATACATATACACACACACATATATATAAAATTATTCATGGAGCTTTCAAAGCTGTCTCCCTTGTCTGTGTTTCATTCTGACCTTCCATCTATTTTTCTTTGCATTTAAAAAATACTCCAATCACCTTTGCTTTTTTCTTTCTTTGGGCAACTCTATGACTGCTCCTCCCTGTTCCCCCACCTCCCTGGGGAAGCTAGGTGGTACAGTGAGTAGAACACTGGCCCTGGAGTTGGGAGGATCTGAGTTCAAATATGACCTCAGACACTTAATACTAGCTGTGTGACCCTGGGCAAGTCACTTAACCCTGATTGGTTCAACATCCAGGGCCATCTCCACTCATCCTGATATATATCTTGCCACTGGACCAAGATGGCTCCAGAGGAAAAAGTGAGGTTGGTGACTTTGCACAGCCCTCCCTCACTTAAGTCCAATTCACTGCAAATCATGACATCACACCAGTGTCATGGTCCTCTTCTAGAATGAAGGACAAACAACAACAACACCCACCTCCCTACCCCCAAGCGACAAAAAGGGAAGACCAAAACCTTTGTAACAAATATGTGGAAACAAGCATCGGCTGGTTGTGTGTGAAGATCAATGTGCAATTCTGTACCCTAAGTCTAGCACCTCTTTGTCATGAGGCAGGTGGGGAGCATGTGTCACCACAAGTTGGTCACTGCATTGATCAGATTTCTCCAGTCTCTCCTAGTTTCAGCAAGCATTTATGGTTTGGTTTTGGTTTTGTGAGGCAATTGGGGTTAAGTGACTTGCCCAGGGTCACACAGCTAGTAAGTGTCAAGTGTCCGAGGTCAGATTTCAACTCAGGTCCTCCTGAATCCAGGGTTGGTGCTCTATCCACTGTGCAACCTAGCTGCCCCCTCAGCAAGCATTGTGCCTATTATGAGCCAGGTACTATGCTAGGTGGTGCAGTGCAGTAGAACACCAGGCCTGGGGTCAGGAAGATCTGAGTTCAAATCTAGCCTCAGACATTTAGTAGCCACTTACCTCCTATTTGCCTCAGTTTCCTCATCTGTAAAATGGGGACACATTGGAGAAGGAAATGGCAAACCACTCCAGTATCTTTATCAAGAAAACCCATGGACAAGTGCATAGGGTCACAAAGAGTTGGATATGAATGAATGAATGAATGAATGAATGAATGAACAAACAACTGTGCTAGATGCTGGGGGCACAAAGACAGAAATAAAAATGGTTCCTGTTCTTAAGGAGCCTTCATTCTACCAGAGGAGATAACATATTCATAAGCAAAATAAATATGCAAAACAAATACAGGGAGGGGAGGGCACTAGCAATTGGGAGGGTCAGGAAAGGTCTTATGGAAGAAGAATGTTTGATCTGAATTTTGAAGGAAGTTAGGGATTCTTAAGAGGTAAAACAAAGAGGGGCTCTATTCTAGGAATAGGGGACAGGAAATAAAATACCCATGTAAAGGCAGAGAGAGGAGATGGAACACTGTGCGCAGAGCAATAGCAACAAGGTCATTTGGGCTGAATCATGGACTTTGCAAAGGATAATATTGTCCAATGAGATCACAAAGGTTTGTTAGAGCTTTACATGACAGAAAAGTTTATATTTGATCCTAGAAATGATGAGGACATTACAGAGTGTCCTTTTGGACGGGAGTAACTTGCATTTTCAGCAGGATCATTTGGCAGTTGTGTGGATTGGTGAAGGGAGAGACTTGAGATAGGATTGCCCATTAGATGATTGCAGTATTATACCAGGTGAGAGGTCAAGAGAGCTTGAAGCAAGGTATAAGCAGAGAGAGAAAGCTAAGGGTACAAGAGATGATATGGAGGTAGAATCGATGAGACTTGACAACTGATTGCACACGTGGGGTGAAGGCAAGGGAAGAGTTGGAAGCTGGGGTGCAAAAAGAGAGGCCAGTCAAGCAGGGAGCCATATTCCTGAAGAGTCACTCTTTCACTGATACAGTGATTCATGGTTACTGCATAGCGGCTGAGCTGAACGTACACTCTCCAGGGTCCCAAGTTCTTTGGCCAAGTGCAAAGATCAGTTCTCTATTTTCTTGTGTGTGTGAAGTCTTGGTCTGATGGCTTGCATTACATAATAATCTTCAGACGTTTGACTTGGAAGAGACCTTGGAAATCATCTCGTCCAACTGCCTCATTTTACAGCGAAGAAACTGACCCCCAAAGAGTCCAGGTGACTTACGTAAGATCCCAGCCAGTTAGAAACATTGCTGGGACTGGTACCTATGTCTCTGCTTGTAGGCAGCTGCTCCTCCCACTGCACCACATGATCTCCTAATAAATTGCCAAGTTTGTGGATTCTATTAGTCTGATCAGAACCTAAATCTAACAGGCTCTCTTAGGATCTTAGCTCTGATACATTTTTTAAAGCAAGGGCTACAGGCATGAGAAAGAACTAAGAGGACTGAGAAAGAAGCTTCTGATTCTTCCCTTGGCTATTAAGGAATTCTACCCCACAAGCCCTAAAGAAAACTAGTCATGGTTACTCATAGATACTTCTTTTTGAGCCCTTGGCCCTCCTTTCCTCTCTGGAAAATTATGTTCTCTCCCTCCTCCCCCCCACCCCCATCAGAAAGTGTAAATGACTGACAAAAGCTAAAAGCAGTATTCTCTCTTACAGAAATTTGCATTTTAAGAGGGTTTTGTGGTTGTTGTTCAGTCCTTTCAATGTTTGACTCTTTATGACTTCATTTGAGGTTTTCTTGGCAGAGATTACTGAAGTGGTTTGCCGTTTCCTTCTCCAGTTCATTTTACTGGTAAAGAAACCAAAGCAGGGTTAAATGACTTGCCCAGGGTCATATAGATAGTAAGCATCTAAACCAGATTTGAACTCATGAAGATTTCAGGTCCAGCATTCTATCCATTGCGCCACCTAGCTGCCCCATTTTAAGAGGTTACTAAACTTAAAATTTTAGGTTTTTCACTAGCTACAGCTCTTTCTCTTAGGGCTTCCTTTTTAAGTACATGGAAAGAATATGAAGAGAAACTCTTTGGGAGGTCCCCCCCCATAATTTGACTCCTTCCTGGGCCTCACCTCCTTCCACCAGATTTGTGTGCGTGCATGTCTCCTAATTCCCTCTCACAGGAAGTGTGTGGTTTTCCAGGTAACATCTGGAAATGCCCTGTGGCCTGCTCAGATACCTCAATATTGCTTGGCTCAACCAAAAATAAATTGGAAAAGAAAATTGAACATTGCATCAATTTGGAGCAAGTTTATAAATTCTGCAGCTAAGCAATACCAATAGAAGGTGATAGATCGCTCTGGAGCAGGGCGTCTGTGCAGTGATGTATAGTCACATTAGTTGAAATACCGTATTACATGATTTTGCGTTATTACCAGTGTTGGTGGCAGACAGAAAAACAGATTACACTTGAGTTCAAATCGATAGGAACTTTATTTACTGGCCTTTTAAAAACATATTTCTGCACTTTATAAAAACATACGGTAGATGCTATTGATAGAGCTTGTCTGCTTGTTAAAAAGCAATTTGCCCAAAATGAGGCTTTTAAGCTGTAATTTACGGCATTACCCTTTACCTCCTCTTCGGGTTTCTGTTTTCTTGGCTATGCTTTGATGACTTTCTTAGGTTTCTCTCAGGCTTAAATTTTCTCCCCCTTCTGTCTTCCACTCGTGTGATCCAGTGCCCTGGGGGCAACAGACAGTGCCAGCCATGCCTCGGTTATTTCCAAGGGCTGTTTCCTCCACAGATTGCCTTCCAGCATCAAGGGGCCCACTGGGATCAGTGTCTACCCTTCCTCCTAGTCTCAGCCTCTCTCTTCTGAGAAGCCCAGCTATGTCCCCATGACCCTGGCTTTCTGCCAGGTATATTCCTTATAGGAAACAAGCAGTTCCCATAGAACTGTGAGTCCTAAGAAAGTTTCAAAGAGGATCTGAGGTTTAAAAGGACAAATTATAAGCAATAAGTTGTAAATATTAGAGCTGGAAGGGACTCAGGGTCTGAGATGTAGAATTAGAAAGGCTTTTCAAGAGCTTTATGTCTGACCCCCAACATTATTGATATGATACTGCTGCTGCTACTACTACTACTACTACTACTACTACTACTACTACTACTACTACCACCACTCTGACTGAGAGGTTGAGTTGTTTGCTCAGGGTCACAAAGCTCAGATGAGGCTAGATTTGAACCTAGCTCTTCCCTAGTAGAACATTCTATCTACTCCACCACCTGGTGGTCTGAATGCGTCATGTAATAGCATTTTGTATAGTGAGTGCTTTCAGGTTTACAACGAGTTTTACAAATATTATCTCATTTTATCTTTACTACCAACCTTGGGAGGTAGGTTCTATTCTTATCCCCACTTTACATATGAGGAAACTGAGACCCAGAGAGGGAAACTATTTGCTCAAGTTCGCATAGTTAGTAGCAAGACAAGTAGTCCAATTTAGGCCCTCTAACTTTAAATTCCATAGCTCACAAGCCCCCACTGGATATGTTTATCTTTAATAGTTGGCCAGAGAACACAAATAATTAAAATTAAAGGAACTTAATAATGGAATTGAGTTGTAAGAAAAAAAAACATATTTATTTCCCCTATAAATTTGGAATCCCCAAATTCTAAATTCTAAAAAAAAAAATTGGGATCCCCTTCCCACAAATACATACAATATCAGAAGAAGACACAAACACACACACAGGGAACAGAATGTACATGAAGAGGGGGCAACACATGCCTCCGTCCCTGCTGGGCCTGTTGTCACTGTGTTTAACCATTGTTGCCCCCTAGTCTCGTAGTCTTCACCAGACATTGCTCTGCTTGGTCAGATGTGTTCCCTCCACCATAGATTCCTCTGCTGGACACTGCTCCAACAGAGGTCATTCAACTGGATTCTGCTCTGTTGCCTCCAGCTTTTGGCTCACTGGAAATCTTTGACTATCTCTTCTCAAAGAGAAAAGAAAACTCTGCTGTGCCCTTTTAGTTTAAAGTTCACAGGTGTTTCCTCCTGTAATCTTTTAGAAAAAACAGAAACCCTTGCTTTAGATCCTGCCCTCCTTCCAAAAGCCTTGCCTATGAGGGGGTAAAAA
Organism: Dromiciops gliroides; assembly: GCF_019393635.1. Taxonomy (NCBI): domain Eukaryota; kingdom Metazoa; phylum Chordata; class Mammalia; order Microbiotheria; family Microbiotheriidae; genus Dromiciops; species Dromiciops gliroides. The sequence goes on along the minus strand of NC_057862.1, from coordinate 542,179,785 downwards.
AAAAAAAAAAGACCTCATCTCCTTTTTTCCCTTATGGAGTAAGGGAATCTAACTTGTTTCATTAGATTCTTGGCTATGAAACCTTTCATCTCCCCAGCAGGAGATTCTCTGATGCAGTGGGCATCAAGCTCATTAGAATAAACAATAGTCTGTCCTAGCTCAGTTACTATTGCCCTCAGAAGGATATCTTTTTTTTTTTTAAATCTAACATCTTCATCTCTGGGCTTGGGATCTCTGTTGATACCTTTACTCTAGCTCATGGTAAGCATTTCCTGCATCTCCCAATTTTAAACTTTGAAGGCTAGTCTTTAGTAGGCTACCTACTAAATAGGTCTGGGGCACAGGGCTCCCTAGTTTTTCAATTCCATTTTCTTTTCTTTTCTTTTTTCTTCTTCTTCTTCTTTTTTTTTTTTTTTGCAGGGCAAGGGTTAAGTGACTTGCCCAGGGTCACACAGCTAGTAAGTGACAAGTGTCTGAGGCCAACTTTGAACTCAGGTCCTCCTGAATCCAGGGCCACTGCTTTATCCACTGTGTCACCTAGCTTCCCCCTCATCTCCATTTTCTTATAGAAGAGCGCACAGGAAAAGGGCACACAATCAACCTAAGACCAGGGGGCAAGATCTTTGGGTCTCTACCTTCTTAGACATTTTTATGGGCTTCCAAATGCAGATGTGGCCAACCAAACCTGGAAAGGGCTTTGAGGTATACCCTTAATTATACAAACAACGACAAATAATAATTACGGCACGTATGTCTTCTGAGAGTCTCTGATTAGGTGAAAGCCAGGCAGAGAATATTAGACTTGATGTGGTAGGCAATAGGAGCCACAATACATTCGTTATATGATGGGCCTTTGTTTCAGGAAGCAGCATTGGGTCAGTGAAAGAATTGTGATTTCCCAAAGACAATCTAACCTGCTCTCTTCCTCTTGTTAAATTCTGGGCCCAGCCAGTTGTCCATTTGTGTTGTCTCTCTCAGACATTTGTACTATGAGCTCCAGGAATTGTTCATCCAACTGCATATCCTGGTCTGAACAGCAGGCGTTCTTCATCCACTTGGTTTTTCCTATGTGTTATGTGACTAAACTCTTTTGAGTGATTATGAATATTCTTTTTGTTTGTTTTTTGGGGGATTTTTTGCAATGCAATGGGGGTTAAGTGACTTACCCAGGGTCACACAGCTAGTAAGTGTCAAGTATCTGAGGCCAGATTTGAACTCAGGTACTCCTGAATCCAGGGCCGGTGCTTTATCCACTGCACCACCTAGCCACCCCCGATTATGAATATTCTTTAGAAAGCTCTGTAGTGTTCTTGAACTTGATGTAATCAACATAATGTCATCTCTAAGCAAAAATTATGGAGTAGCTCAGCATCTACTGTGAATCCCTCTTCAGTTTGGACTCTGTGCTGCAAATTCTATTTGACAGGAACAAACATCTTTGGCAAGCATACGTTCCCTATTTTATGCCTTGCCTGATATTAATAACAAAAGTATTGTCAAACAATTCTTTCTCCCAAGGAAACCTGTTTTATTTTGACAAATGCATGGGAGACACCTTATTGGAAGAGAGCCTTTAAGGTGGCATTTTGTTCTGGTAAGTTATTTTTCTTTTTGTAACCAGCAAATAATAAGTTCAATGGGATCCTGTATTTTCTGCATTTTTCCATCAATAATATGACTATAAAGATGTGGTCTGTTTTAGAATTCATCTGTGAAAGCCTACCTCTTCCTTTCTCATCCTTTGTCCAAAATACCTTCAATGTATGTGTAAATTATTCTCATAAATATTTTGTCTAAATTGGAAAGACATATGGGTTCATAATTAACAGTATTCTCTCAGTCTTGATTTTTGGGTAGAAATAAAATTGAAAAAAATTTTCACACCTTTGGTATTCTCCTTTCAAATACTTTGAGAATCGTTCCTTCCATACCCACAAAATTGTGTCACCTCCAGAACAGACTTCCCCTGTATATACTTGATCTAATCTGGTTGAACTTCCTATCTTTGCTTTCTTCATTTAGCACATCTGGGGCATTAGCACACCTGTGATAGAGTCTATAATGGGATGGCTCTCTGCACTCCTTGATGGTACAAAGAATCCATTACAAAAATAATCTTTACAAGATCATTTCCATTTTCCATCTTGAACATTGTACACAGTATCATCAACATTATGTGTTGATCAACTGTTATAGACTTGATTCTTCTCAGCAATACAATGGTACAAGATAGTTCCAAAGGACTCATGATGGAAAATGCTCTCCAAATCCAGGAAAAAAAGAACTGTGGAATATAGGTGTAGATTAAACCATACTGTTTCTTTTGGTTTTGGTGCTGTTGTTTTTCTTTTTTGAAGTTTTTCCTTTTTGCTCTGATTCTTCTTTCATAGCATGACTAATGCAGAAATATGTTTAACATGATTGTACATATATAACCTATATCAGATTACTTGCTGTCTTGGGGAAGGGGGAGGGAGGGAGAAAAATTTGAAACTAGAAATCTTATAAAAACAAATGTTGAAAGCTATCTCTAGGGGGCAGTTAGGTGGTGCAGTGGATAAAGCACTGGCCCTGGATTCAGGAGGATCTGAGTTCAAATCTGGCCTCAGACATTTGACACTTACTAGCTGTGTGACCCTGGGCAAGTCACTTAACCCTCATTGCCCTGAAAAAAAAAATCACATTGAAAACTATCTCTACATGTAACTGGAAAATAATAAAATACTTTTATAATAAAAAAACCAAGATCATTTCCATTTTCCATCATTTGTTGATCTTCAAGTTTCATTCTTATGGATCCTTTGGCATGACTTTGTTTCATTGGGTCTCTTGCCAAGCTTTCTTTAAATCTGATTTTCCCTCCACTAGACCTTTTTTTGAGTCAACACTTAGTCTTAGAGAATAATCTAATTCTTTTGGCTTGTGCCACTGCTCAGGGTTTTCCCCTGAGAACATGAAAACAAATGGCTTATGTCTAAGTCTTCACAATAAAGAGGAAAGGGCCTTCAGTTCCCACGTAATCACTCAGACTAACATGACACTGATTATACAAAAAGCTTCATTTAACACAAAACATAAAGGATAACACCTGAACACATCAACGCTCTAAAGAACTTTCGTTCCTCCTCTGGTAAGCTCCATGTGTCCAGGGACCTATAAAGACCTAAAGATTCATGATACAGCCCGGGTAGCACCCATCAGAGGGACACTCTCCAAAATAACGGAGTCAACCCTCTTCTGTATTATCCACATGACTCAGTGAAGAGTTTACACTGAACTGTGTTTACTTTGAACACCTAGTTCTGGTCAATCACCGTTCCTCTACTCCACTTCCTACTTGGTCCAAGAGTTCCTCTTCTGGATTCAGTAACTTCTCCTCTGGCTCCAGGATATTGGTCCTGGAACTCCTCCACGGGGCCAAGGAACTTCTCAGTCCACCGCTACCTCCGTGCGTCGCAGTCGCTTTGTGGTTCCTTAGAGTACCGCCATGGATAAGTCGGCCTCTCTCATTGCCAGGGAAGGGTCTCGTTCTCTGTATAGACATTGTACTCTCTGGCCCTGCCTCTCTCAGCTCTTCATCTTTCTCCCTTTGTCTTTTTCTTCGCTCCCTTTTAAAGACCAAGACCAAGAGTGAAGTTCAAATCTATGAGATGGTCAAGAATTCATCATCAATGTGGTATCAATTGGGCAACAAATGCCTAGGACAAAACAAGGAATTCACACAGTAGTATAACCAATGCCTCTTTCATGGGGGGAGGGTCATTGCTAGAATAGAGGATTCCGTAGTGTCAATTTTATACGTTGTCAAAGAGACACCAATGCCAAAACCAAGGTTTTAGGGGCAGCTAGGTGGTGCAGTGGATAAATCGCTGGCCTTGGATTTAGGAGGACCTGAGTTCAAATATGACCTCAGACACTTGACACTTAACTAGCTGTGTGACCCTGGGCAAGTCACTAAACCTTCATTGCCCTGCCCCCCCCAAAAAAAACCCCCCAAAAACCCCAAAGTTTTGCTAGTGGTACAACAAGGACCCAGGATAATAAATACCAAGTCATACTATAGTTGTATCTCCTACAATACCTATCACAGTATGTTTCACAGATCAAGCACTCAATATATGTTTTGAACGACTGAGAGAAATAGAAAGAAAGCCAATCACCCAGAAGGACAGACATAGAAAAATACTGACCAATCAATCAAAAACCATTTATTAAGCATGTTCTGTGTATCAGGCTGTGTTAGGTGCTAGGCATATAAATACAAGGAAGGAATCAATCCCTACTCTCAGAGGCCTTACATTCTAATGGGATAGACAAGTATATATGAATAATTAAATACAGAACAAATATGAAGAGAACAAAACACATTAGTAAATGTGAGATGGTTACAGTGTAGTTGTGAACAGAAGGGAGGATCATGAGAGATTTCCTGTAGAGAAGGTGATGGCTGAGTTGAAGAAGTTCATTTCAGGGATAGGAGACAGCCAGTACAAAGACACATCAGTGTCCTGTGTGGGGAACAGAGAAAAGGTCAACTTGACTGGATTGCAGAATGTGGAAGGGGAAGTAATATACAGTGGGGCTGGGAAGATGGGCTGGGGCCAGACTGTAAATGGCTTTAAAAGTGAAGCAGGTGGGGCCAGCTAGGTGGTGCAGTGGGTAAAGCACCGGCTCTGGATTCAGGAGGATTTGAGTTTAAATCTGGCCTCAGATACTTGACACTTACTAGCTGTGTGACCCTGGGCAAGTCACTTAACCCTCATTGCCCTACAAAAAAAAAAAAAGTGAAGCAGGAGAGTTTGTATTTTCTCCTAGAGGCAATCAGCAGCCTCTAGAGTTTGTTGAGTAGGAGTCACGTTGTCAGATTTGTGCTTATGAGGAGCCACTTTGGCAGCTGATGGCAGGGTGGCTTGGAAGAACTGAGGAAGGGAGATGAATTAGAAAGCTGTTACAGTAGTCTATGAGAGGAGTGAACAAGCTGGATTAAGGAGGTGGCTGTGTAAGAGTACAAAGAAACGGTTGGATATGAGAGGTTTTCTAGAGGTAGAAATGGCAAAATTTGACAACTGATTGGATATGTGGATGAATGAAAGTAAGGAATGGAGGATAAGGCTGAGGAAGAATGGTGGTGCCTTCAACAGATATATTGTTGTTGTTCAGTCATTTTCAGTTGTGTCTGACTCTGTGACCCCATCTGGGATTTTCTTGGCTAAGATACTGGAGTGCTTTGCCATTTCCTTCTCCAGCTCATTTTGCAGGTGAGGAAACTGAGGCAAACAGGATTAAGTAACTTGCCCAGGATCACATAGATAGTAAGTGTCTGAGGTAAGATTTGAACTCAGGAAGATGTGTCTTCCTGACTCCAGGCCCGGCACTCTATCCACTGCACCACCTAGATGCAGATATAGAGAATATAGGGATGTATAGAAGTTTAAAAGAAAGGACAGGTTTTGGAGAAAAGATGAGTTCTGTTTTGGACATGCTATTGAGATATCTCCAGCACATCCAGTTTAAAATGTCCACTAGACAGTTGATGATGCAGGACCGAAGACCAGGGAAGACACTGGGGTTGTATAGATCTATGCATCATCAGCATAGAGATGATAAATAAACCCATGGGAACTGATGAAGTCACTGAGAGTGAGCAGTAGAGCAGTAGAGAGAGAAGAGGGATATGTCTGCTGAGGCAGCTCAGACAGACAGGTAGGAAAAGACCCAGCTCAGAGGTGTTCAGAGGAGGCCAAGATCACTGTCTTTTGGGGAGGTTAAGGAAAGCTTCACAGAACACATGGGACTTGAACTATGTCTTGAAGGTTGGGTAGAACTTTGAAGCAAGCAGGAAAGAACAGAAAGGACAATTTGTTTTGAGGAGATGGGATGAGCAAAGTTGATGAGGCAGGAAGGCCCATTAGAGGAGGTAGGAAAGGAGAGAGGAAGGTGATGCTTTTGAAGGAGATATGGGATTGTGGCAGATGGGGAAATGAATGAGGAACCTCAATGTATAGGCTTACTCTATTCAGCATTATAAGGGTGAGAGGCCATATGCTCATTCAAGGAACATCACATTCCTACCTTTTTCTTATAAAACCTGAGAAGAATATGAATTAATTGAGAGTGAAACTTCTTAGGATGATTCTTTTTGTGTTTTTTGTGTTTGTTTGTTTTTGCGGGGCAATGAGGGTTAAGTGACTTGCCCGAGGTCACACAGCTAGTACTTGTCTGCAGCTGGATTTGAACTCAGGTTCTTCTGAATCCAGGGCTGGTGCTTCATCCACTGCACCACCTAGCTGTCCCCTAGGATGATTCTTAATTGAAGTTTCGAATTCAACTGAGAGGACTAGGGGAAGGAGACCCATGAGAGATTCGAGGAGGGATGAGAAGGTTTGGAAGAGCTTCTATGGAACATGGAAATGAGCTGGTAGTGTATATGTAAAAGGATTACCCAGCAGCAACAAGGGACCAGTTGAGGTTATGCAAAATCAGTTTGCAGTGGGCCCAGACAGAACAGTGGCATGATTTTCCCCATCTTCATTCAGCAGCATATATGAAACAGATGACAGGGTGATCCAAAGCTGAGGCTTGGCAGGGTGAAATCTGCAATATGATAAGAGGGCCAGAGACTCAAGAGAAGAGAATGGTGGAGTTGAACTGGTTCATCAAGGGGTCAAGACGAAGGAAAGAAGAGAGACTGGCTGGTGCAGGAGTGATGGCCTGGGGGGGCTGAGGGATTGGAGGTCACAGTGTAGATGAAGAGTAGAGGTTTGAAAAAGGAAAGCAGAGGGAAGGGTGGAAAGCCAATCAATTATAGTGCAATAAGGGAATTTCAGGATTTTTTAACCTGAAGGTGGTCATTTGTGGATGATGGAAAGATCAAGGGTATATATAACCATTTTTGTGTGTGGCTTAATAGGTGGGGGAATAGGTCATGGGAAGTGAGTTGATTGAGGAACTGAATGGTTAGAGTGTTTGAGGAGGGTCAATATGTATTGAAGTCCCCTGGTATGAGGGCAGGTGTTGGGGAGGAGAGAAAAATTATAAGCCAGGTACTAAACTGGTTAAGGAAGGAAGGCGAATGACCTGCACATCAGTAGACAACAGCTACTAGGATTGTGATTGGGCGGGATAGATGTTTTATATGAACCTCAAAGGAAGAGAAGTTACTGAGTGATGGAGACAGAGGGAGAATATGGAAGTGGAAAGGGGGAGAAAGGAGTATTCTAACTCTGCTTCCTTGACTGGTAAGCAGAGGAGAATGAATGAAAATGCAACCAATACTGGAAAGGATGTCCAAGGAAGCTATGTCATCAGTAGGGAGTCATGTTGCGGTGTAGCTGCATAAGATAAAAGGAGTGGAAGAGGAAAAGATTTAGAATGAAAGTAAGTTAATTGTCTATGGAACAAGTATTCCAAAGGGAATACTTTGACTGTCAAAGGGGTAAGTTGAGTTTAGTTAAGACATTGGGATAGAAGAGTTGAGGAGGATGGGAATAAGGAATCAGGCATAGGGAATGGGGTTTGGATGATGGTCTACAGGGTTCAGAATCACTGGAATGTAAAGGGGATGCCAGGTGTGAGTATGTTCATCACTGAGTAAAAGGCACCACTCCTCTGGGGAGGCTGAAGATCAGGTAGGAGACAAGCACAACACAGATGGAAGGCCCTGTTTCACTTCTCCTTTTCCCTCTGAAAGCTCAAGATTAGATAAGAGGCAGTGAAGCAAGAGATGGAAACTGAACTTGCACAGAAGGAGAAAAAAAGTCACACTCCCCATGAACTTTTTTCTTCCTCTTCCCTTGGGAGACAGGCTAGAAGGAGATGGAAGGCATGTATGTCCTCACAGAAAGGTCTTCCTCTTCTTGGAGTTGAGTCCACAGTCTTCAACTACTGTCTCCCCTCATAGCACTAGAGTTAACCCCAAGGAGTGTCTTTTTTGAGTACAATAGCTCATGAACCCCCACTGGTTGTGCTTCCCTCTGTGATTATCCATTAAAATAAATTAGTCAGACAGATTTAATTAGATTTGAGGAAGGGGTATTTCTTAAAGTGGTACAATAAGAACAGTTGATACAAAATATCCCTACTCCCACCTCCTCAGGCCTGTGACACCCTCTTTCCAAAAGTACATATAGAATCCAGGGAAAAGTGGGTTCAAGTTAAAAGAGAAAAATGCGGCAAAGGGATACCCAAGAGCTCCTGAAAGTCCTTCTACTGACATCCTCAACATTTTCCCCTTAGGTTTTCTTTTTGTTAATAATAAATGTTTTTGTTTAAAGTTTTGAGTTCAAAATTTTATCCCTCCTTCCCTCTCTTCCCTCTCCCCTTCCTGAGGCAGCAAGGAAGCTGATATAGGTTATACATTTGCAATTATGTAAAACATTACCATATTAGTTATTTTATACAAAAAAAAACTTGAATAAAAGAGCAAACTGAAAGAAAGTGAAAAACAGCATGTTTCAGTCTGTGTTCAATCAATATCAGTTCTTTCTCTGGAGGTGGATAGTACACTTCATCATTAGTCCTTTGGGATTGTCTTGGATCATTGTATTGCTGAGAATAGTTGTCATTTACAATTCTTCATCAAACAATATTGCTGTCTCTGTGAACGATGTTCTCTTGGTTCTGCTCACTTCACTATACATCAGTTCACACAAGTCTTTCCAGGCCTTTCTGAAATCATCCTGCTTTTCATTTCTTATAGCACAATAATATTCCATCACCATCATATACCACAGCTTGTTTAGCCATTCCCCAGTTGATGGGCATTCCTTAGCCACTACAAAAAGAGCTGCTATAAATATTTTTCTCTTTTTTGGGGATGTCTTTGGGATATAAACCTAGCCCTTAACTTTTCTATTGGGTTCTTTGTAGAGTTCTGAATTTGTTCTCCTCCTTGAGTCTAGTCCATTTTCAGCTCCCAGTGCAGGCACTGACATCAGCCATTTCAATAATTCTGTTCCATGGAATGTCTAAGACAAACTCCAAATGCTCCAGACCCTCCAAAGTTCAGAAGGTCCTCTAGCAAATGTGGAAGACTAAGTCCGAGGCCTAGACCTGGGGCTCTGCACCTCCACCTCAGACAATTCTTTCTCAGGAGTTTAACTAGAACATTCACTTCTCTTTGTTGCCAGGTACTGGAATCTTTCAGTTACAACTAACTTGATAGTTTTATGGAAACCCCAGAGGGTGTGACAAAGACCTTTATTCAATCCAAATATACTTCCCATCCCACCTCAAACCTAATGAACAATTTGAGATGTTTTCTCATCTGATAAAGGTATCTGGGCTAAAAGGGATGGGGTGGTTTTGATCCTACTCTTATAGAAGCATTAATTCCTGGAGTGGTGATAGGCCTCTAAAGTCTCTCCATCAAGTGATAGCATCTCCCCCAATACATTGTCCATTGTAGTCTTGGTCATTCTTGCTAAAAAAAAAATGATGCATAATTCTACAGCCTTTGTTTTATTTCTGCCTAGGCTGTGGGACCTATTACATTCATTTTTAAGGAGGCTAGAGTTGAAACTGACATATAGAAAATTCTTTGTAGCATCAGGGTAGGACCAACTAGGGCGTGGGGAGACCAGAGGGACTCTGTCTCCATTCCTCATCAATTTCCTCTGATCTTGCCAATTTTCCTACTACTTGCATCAAGACAGACAAACTTAATCTGTTCCCTTATTTCTCTCCCATTAGTTCAACAGTTATTTCCTCTACCAGGTTAGGAAATTATGCCCATTCTGTGGTTGGGCATTATTGCTATTCTTTTCACATTAATCCAGATATTTGTGAACATCAAGGCTGGGAGATGGTAGAAGCAGCTGATGGTGGGGTTTTTTCTTCTTTGATCTCCTGTAAATAGTATACAGTAATCAAAGTTTAAGCCGCCTGAGATGAAATAATTGCTTAACAATCATATAAGACAAAATGATTCAACAAATGACAATTAGGACTTGTGATATACAGAACAGATGCATTCAGTGTACCATATTATAATGTGCTAATACAAGATTGACAGCACAATAATAGGAGTGAACAGCAGCTCAGCCTATAATTCCAAACCAAATGTGAGGCTGTCCACAGAGCTCAAATCCTAGCAGGCTGCAAAATTAGAGGTAACACCGTGCAAGGTTCAAGACGACTCATTAGCAGGTTGGCAGAGTGTTTCAGGAGCAAATTTGCCTGTCGTAGGAACTAATTTTGTGCCATCTTCAGTTTAAGGGTGTTTTTTTTAAATGAACAGATGCCACTTTCCCTGGAGAGGAATACAGAGGTGGGAGTTTAAGTTCTGGTCATGGCCCCTGGGGGTCCAATGAAGTCTGAGTTCCCTCTGTCTTGGGCTTCAGCTTAACTGTGACTCTAGGTTGGTGTCAAGCTACCAGGTGTGTTAAGTGATGCTGCACAAAGCTGACAGCAGTAAGACAAATTTGATTCAGACTGATCTGGGTGTGTAGGCGTGATTAGCGACTTTGTGGGTTATTTGGGCTATTCCCAAATGCTAAGTGGTTTTGACCAAAGAGGTAACTATGAGAAGTTGCCAACGATTCGGGCATGAAGTAGAGGTGGAAGAATGGTGGAAGGAACACTGCATGTGGAGACCCAACAGCCCCAGACCCTGAGCTGTCTTCTTCTGCTGAAACCTTCTTCTGTTCCTGCCAGACCTCCCCATTTCTGCCCTAATGCCTTCAAACAGGAAGGGGAACATCATGTGTATGCATGTTATACATCCCAACATGTGTGCTCCCAACTCCATGGCCTGGATCTGAGTTGTCAGAGAATCATAGAATGCTCCCAGAATGGGAATGGCCCTTGGGGATCACCTCACATGATCCATAACATTCTCATTAAGAGGGAAGGGAAGGGCAGGTAATGCAGTGAACAAAGGCACTGTGGGAGGAGGACTCATCCGAGGAGGCAGTGAAGAATAGAGGGAAAGGATGCTGCTGGGGAGCTCAGGAAAGCTATGGAAAAGTGGGAAATGTATTGAGGGGCAGTGTGGTAAGCTAGAGGGAATGCTGCACTTGGAGTCAGGAGAGATCTGGATGAAAACTACTTGATACTTATTAGTTGTGCAATCATGGGCAAGTCCCATAACCTTCTGAGCTTCAGTGTCCTCTGTAAAGGAGGAATAATGATACCCAGAGTACCTACATAATGGATGTTATAAATGGCAGCTACTATTATACCTAAACAGGAATCCCCAACAGGTGGTCATCTAGCTTTCACTTCAAAACCTCCAGTGACTAGAAACTCCCTCCCTCCAGAAAGAGTCCATTTAACTCTTGGACAGCTTCCATTGTTAGGAAGTTTCCCCCTTATAGTGAGCCTAAATCTACCACTCTGGAAATTCCCCCATTGCTTCTAATTCTACCCTATAGAGACAAATCTCATCCCTCTTCTTCCACATGACAGCCCTTCAGATACTTGGGTTTTTTGTTTAGAATTTTATTTTCCAAATTACATGTAAAAACAAATTTTGACATTGATTTTTTAAAACTTTGTGTTCCAACTTCTCTTCCTCCCTCCCTTCCCACCCCCACCCCCAAGAACTCAAGCAAATCAATATAAGTTATACGTGAGTATTCATGGGAAACATCTCCACATTAGCCAGATTGTGAGGGAAAGCAGACAAAAACAAAACTTCATTCAGATTAAGGAACTATCAAAAAAAATGCTTCAATCTGTTTTCAGATACCATCAGTTCTTTCTCTGTAGATGGATTGCAATTTTCATAAGTCTTTCAGAGTTATATTGGATCATTGCATTGCTGAAAATAACCATGTCCTTCCCAGCAGATCATCTTACACTATAGCTGTTATTTTGTAAATAGTACATTTCACTCTGTTTCAGTTCAAGTAGGTCTTTCCAGGCTTTTCTGTTAGCATCCTGTTCATCATAACTTTTATATAGTACCTTAAACTTGACAAAGAATTTTCTTCACAATAGCCCAGCAAAGTAGGAAACATACATTTTGCCATTATAGTCAATCATCATAACCATTTCCCTCCACCCTATTCCCTTCCCATGATATTTACTCTATTTTCTACCTTATTTTTCCCTATTCCTCCTCAAAAGTATTTTGCTACTAACTGCCCACTGCCCCTCTCTATTCTCCCTTCATTTACCTTTCTCTCCTTATCCTCTTCCTCTCCTACTTTCCTGCAGGGTTAGATAGATTACTCCTCCCAATTGGGTGTGTATGTTATTCCCTTCTTGAGCCAACTCTGATGAGATTATGATCTTTGAGCTAATTCTATGTTCTAAATTTTCTTCCTCCCTCCATCCTCAACCCTCTCTATGAAACCAAGCAATTCAATATAAATGATACATATGCAATTATGCAGCACATTTTCACCCTCCTAGAAAGTGTTTTGCTTTCTCCCTCCCCCAATCTGTCCTTTCTTTCTTCTCCTCCCTCCCTTATCTCCTTCTCTTTCCACTTTCACTCAGGGCAAAATATATCACTATACCCATCTGAGTATGTATGTTATTCCCTCTTTGAGCCAATTCTGATGATAGTAAGGTTCACTCACTCCCCCACTACTTCCCCCTCTTCCCCTCCCCTCCATAAGCTTTTTTTGTTTCTTTTATGTGAGCTACTTTCCCCCAGTCTACCTCTCCCTTTCCCTTTCTTCCAGTGCATTCCTCTTACCCCTTAACTTTATTTTAAAAATGCCATCATGGGTTAGCTAGGTGGCACAGTGCACAAAGCACCAGCCCTGGACCCAAGAGGCCCCAATCCCAAATCTGGCCCCAGACATAAGCCTCCCCACACTGCCTGCCCCACAAAAAACAAGGATAAACAAAAAATAAATGCATTATAGATATCATCCCTTCATATTCATTTCAGACCTGTGTCCTCTAAGTATATTCCTTTTAGCTACCCTAACCCTGAGAAAGTTCTTATGAGTTAGAAGTATTATCTTCTCATGTTGGAATGTAACCAGTTTAATCTTTTAATATCCCTCGTGATTTCTTTTTCCTGTTTACCTTTTTATGCTTCTCTAGGGTCTTGTATTTGAAAGTCAAATTTTCTATTCAGTTCAGGTCTTTTCATCACAAATTCCTGAAAGTCCTCTTGTTCATTGAAGTCCCATTTTTCCCCTGAAAGATTATACGCAGTTTTGCTGGGTAGGTGATTTTTGGCTGTAGTCCCAGTTCCTTTGCCCTCTGGAATATCATTCCATGCCCTCTGGTCCTTTAATGTAGATGCTGTTAGATCTTGTTTTATACTTACTGTAGCTCCACAGTATTTGAATTCCTTTTTTCTAGCTGTTTGCAATATTTTCTCCTTGACCTGGGAGCTCCAGAATTTGGCTATAATATTCCTGGAGGCTTTCCTTTTGGGATCTCTTTCAGGAGGTGATTGGTGGATTCTTTTGATTTCTATTTTACCTTCTGCTTCTAGAATATTAAGGCAATTTTCACTGACAGTTTCTTGGAATATGATGTCTAAACTCTTATTTTGGTCATGGTTTTCAGGTAGTCCAATGATTTTCAAATTATCTCTCCTGGATCTATTTTCTAGGTCAGCTGTTTTTCCAAGGAGATATTTCATATTGCCCTCTATTTTTTTATTCAGTTGGATTTGCTTTACTGTGTCTTGGTTTCTCATAAAGTCACTAGCTTCCATTTGTTCAATCCTAATTCTTAGGGAATTATTTTATTCTGAGAGCTTTTGTATCTTCTTTTCCATTTGGCTTTTCAAGCTGTTGACTTTTTTCTCATGACTCTCCTGCATCGCTCTCATTTCTCTTTCCATTCTTTCCTCCACCTCTCTAAATCTTCCTTCTATCTGTCCTACTTTCTCTTCAAAGTCCTTTTTGGGTGCTTCCATGGCCTTTGACCAATTCATATTTTTCTTAGAAGATTTGGATGTAGGGGCCCTGAGGTTGTTATCCTCTTCTGAAGGTGCACCTCAATCTTCCTTGTCACTGAAGAAACTTTCAATAATTCTCAATTTTCTTTGCTTGCTCATCTTGACATCTTTTACTTGACTTTTAACTCTCTCTTACAGTGGGGCCCTACTTCGAAGCTACACTGTCCCAAGCTTCAGAGGGCCCCAGGTATTTTGGTTTGAGGGAGAGCAAGTTTTTCTCTCACCTGGCCAGTTCTCTGGTCAGAAGATAACCACAAGCCAACTTGCTAATTAACCAGCCGACAAAACTTTGTGCTGTGGTTCTTAGCTCCAGCAAGCCTGTGCCCCTCCCCCACCTGGGCCTCCCTCTGCTCAACATTTCTTCCTGGTTCCCAGCTGGAGTGGGATAGCCAATTCCTCCTTAGGTCCTGAAGACACCCCTGTATTTTCCACCCCCACCCCACCCCACCCCCAGCCAGCTGTTCAGCCCTCTCACCTGACATTAAGCTTAGTTCCAGAAGATGCCAATGCTGCAGCTGATTCAGAGGCTGGGGGTAAGTTTCTCTGACTCAGCCTGCCTGGGGACTTTGTTGGTGCGATTGGGGTGGGGGGACTCTACTTGCAGCCCAGAATGCCCCCTTCTGAGCTGTCTTTGGCTGGAAAATAATCTCAGCCTGTCTTTTTGTGGGTTTTGCTGCTCCAGGAGTTGCTTTATGGCTGTTTGGGGGGGTAATTTGCCCTTCAGATACTTAAAGACAGCAATTATGACCCCCTAGCTAGTCCCCCTAGGAAGCAATCACTCACCTTCATCTAAATCTTGAACCTGTTGCCCAGTCTGCCCTTATTCCTCTGTCTGAAGATGCTGCATTATTGAAAAAGCACTGAATGCTACACTGGTACCAAAACTGCATAATCTTCCACTCCCCTTTCTACCTCAAGGGTTTGTTTCTTCAGTTTGATAAATGATGACTGTCCCTCACTCTTTGACCTCAGTAGATTGGGATTCCCTGATGGAAGGAAAGTGAGAGTAAAAGGCACAAGACAATCATATAGGCAGGGGCCAAAGAACCCCCAGTAAGAGGAAGGAAATCTGAGCTCTAGTCTTACTCTTTTTGTGTGTGTGTGTGTGTGTTCTGCACCCCCAGTCTTTTATTCATCTGTTGAAACATACACTTTTGAGAACTTATTCTGAAATCACATGGTTCTGATCCATTCACCATTATGGTCATTCACTTTTTTTTTTAATGTATAAGGTATTTTATTTTTTCCGTTACATGTAAAGATAGTTCTCAACTTTTGTTTATACAAGCTTTACAATTTCAGATTTTTCTCCCTCCCTCTCCTCCCTCCCCCCTCCCCTAGACAGCAGGTAATCTGATATAGGTTATATCTATATATCTCTATACATATAGATATAGATATATACACACACATATATATACACATAGTAACATTAATCCTATTTCTGCATTAATCCTGTTACAAGAGAAAAAATCAGAGCAGTGATGCAAAACCTCAAAATAGAAAAAAAAACCAACAGCACCCAAAACAAAAGAAATAATATGGTTCAATCAGCATCCATACTCCACAGTTCTTTCTTTCTTTTTTTTTTCTTGGATTTGGAGATCCTCTTCTATCATGAGTTCCCTGGAACTCTTCTGTACCATTGCATTGGTGAGAAGAATATAGTCCATCACAGTAGGTCAACACTTAATGTTGATGATACTGTGTACAATGTTCTTCTGGTTCTGCTCATCTCACTCATCATCAGCTCACGTAAGACCCTCCAGGTTTCTCTGATAGTCTTACTCTTATAATTAATTCACTATGTGACAAATCACTTCATCTTCTGGGGCCTCAGTTTTCTTAACTGTACAATAAAATGGTTGAACTGCATAATCTCTGAAGTTTCTACTAGCTCAGGCAGTCTATGATTCTCTGAATGGGGAAGAGAAAATGGTATGATTGGCCACAGGTACTGACCATCCTTCTTGGCATGGATCCAATCCCCAGAATTGGAGAAGCCTTCAATTATTCATCAGAACTTCTGTCAGCCCTCCAACCTCCTGGCTAACATATTTTTGTGTAAAAACTTCCCAGCAAGGACTTAATCTGCCTGCATTCCTGATCTCAGTTGGGAATGAGCCAGAGAGTGCTAGCACAGGAAGCAGGAAGGAGAAATATCCCCAAGATATGGATATCATTCCATTGAGAGAAGCCTGGATGGGGACTTAGGAAGTATACCTCTCTACTGCCTCTGGATAAATCAATCAATCAATATTTATTAAGCACCTACTATGTGGCAGACACTGTGCTAAGTTCTGGGTATGCAAAAAGAGGCACAGTTCCTGTTCTTAAGGAACTTCCAATCTAATGGGGAAGATAATATTCAAACAAATATACAGAAAGCAAGATACACACAGGATAAATAGGAAATCATTTACATAGGGAAGGCCCTAGAATTAAGAGGAGTTGGAGAAGTCCTGTAGAAGATGGGATTTTAGTTGGGGCTTAATGCCAGGGAGGTCATAGATGGAGGAGGGGTAGGGGAGAGCATCCAGGAGAGGGGAATAGAAAATACAAAGACTTCAGCTTTGAATTTTTTTTAATTTTTCAGCAACAAGCATTTATTTTATTTTCCAGTTACATGTAAGGGTACTTTTCAACATTCATTTTCATAAGATTTAGAGTTCCAAATTTTTCTTCCTCCCTCCCTTTCCTCCCCCCTCCACAAGATTGCAACCAGGTTATATATGTACAATCCACAAGTGTTCTTTTTATCAGTTCTTTCTATAGGGGTGCATTGTAAGCTTCCTTATTAGTTCCTTGGGATTGTCTTGGATCATTGCATTGCTGAGAGTAGTTAAGTCATTCACAATTGCTCATTGAACAATACTGCTGTCACTATGCACAATGTCCTTTCAGCTCTGCTCACTTCACTACACATCGATGTTCATTATTCTTTCCAGGTTTTTCAGGGATCATCCTGTTTGTCATTTCCTATAGCACAAGACCATTCCACTACAATCATATAGCATAGCTTTTTCCATCATTCCTCAGTTGATGGACATTCCCTTGATTCTCAATTCTTAGTCTCCACCAAGAGTTGCTATAAATATTTTTTGTACAATTTTCCCCCCTTTTCTTTTTCATGATTACTATTGTTAACTGTTTTCCTGCCATCCTATTCCCTTCCCCATGATATTTATTCTCTTATCCATCTTCTTTCATCCTATCCCTCTTCAAAAGGGATTTGCTTCTGTTTGTCCCCTCCCTGACTCTGCCCTTCCTTCTTTTGCCCCTCTCTCTTTATTCCCTTCCCCTCCTATTTTCCTGCAGGGTTAGAGAGATTACTCCACCTAATTGAGTGTATACATTATTCCCTCCTTAAGACAATTCTAATGAGACTGAGGTCTTTGAGCCTTTTCTGATGAGTGTAAAATTCATTTACTGCCCTGTTCCTCTCCCATCTCTTCCCCTACTCCATAAGCCTTTTCCTGTTTCTTTCATATAGGATTTCACCTCTGCCCTTCCCCCTCCCCCAGTGAATTCCTTTCACCCCTCAATTTAACCCTAAAGATGTCATCACCTTGCTAAGTGACACAGTGGACAAAACATCACCCCTGAACCCAGTGGGATCCCAGTCAAAACCCGGCCTCAGACACAAGACAGTCACCCACTGTACAACCCCAGGTATGTCCCCCAGCTCCAATTTTTTTATGGCTCTCTAGGGTCTTGTATTTGAAAGTCAAATTTGCCATTCAGTTCAGGTCTTTTCATCACAAATATCTGAAAGTCTTCTTTTTCATTAAAGTCTCATTTTTCCCCTGAAAGATTATGCTGATTTTTGCTGGGTAGGTGATTCTTGGTTGTAATCCCATTTCCTTTGCCCTTTGGAATATCATATTCCATGCCCTCCACTCCTTTAATGTAGAAGCTGCTAGATCTTGTGCTATCCTGACTGGGGCTCCACAGTACTTGAATTCTTTCTTTTTGGCAGCTTGCAATGTTTTCTTCTTGACCTGAGAGCTCCGGGATTTGGCTATAATATTCCTAGGAGTTTTTCTTTTGGGATCTCTTTCTGGAGGTGATCGGTGTATTCTTTCAATTTCTATTTTAGCTTCTTCTTCTAGAATTTCAGGGCAATTTTCCCTGAGAATATCTTGGAAGATGATGTCTAAGCTCTTTCCTTGATCATGGTTTTCAGGTAGACCAATAATTTTCAAATTATCTCTCCTGGACCCATTTTCCAGGTCAGCAGTTTTTCCCAGGAGATATTTCACATTGCCCTCTATTTTTTTATTCATTTGGATTTGCTTTATTGTGTCTTGGTTTCTCATAAAGTCACTGGCTTCCATTTGTTCAGTCCCCATTCTTAGGCAATTATTTTCATCAGAGAGCTTTTGTACCTCCTTTTCCATTTGGCCAATTTGACTTTTCAAGCTGTTGACTTTTTTCTCATGTCTTTCCTGCATCTCCCTCATTTCTCCTACCTCTCTAACTTTATCTCCAAAGTCCTTTTTGAGCACCTCTATGGCCTGAGACCAATTCATATTTTTCTTGGAAGCTTTACATATAGGGGCCCTGATGTTGACATCTTCCTCTGAGGGTGCCCCTTGGTCTTCCTTGTTACTGAAGAAACTTTCTATGGTCCTCACCTTTCTCTGTCTGCTCATCTTGCCTTTCTTTTACTTGACTTTTAGCTCCTTAAATTGGGTCACTGTTTCCAGGCTGCAGTATCCCAAGCTTCAGAAGTCCCAGGTGGTATGATTCAAGGAGGATCAGGTTCTTCACTTGCCTGGCCTGTTCCCTGGTCCTTAGATGACCCCAGATCAACTTGCTAATCAACCAGCTTTGTGTGTTGTGGTTAGCTCCGACAAGCCTGTGCCCCTCCCCCACCTGGGCCACTTCTACTCGAGCCTACCTCCTGGTTCTCAGCAGGGGTGTAAAATCCAAGTTCTGCCTTAGCACCAGCATAGACCCCTGTAGTCTCCCCCCTGCCCAGGGCTCAGCCCACTCACCAGACTGTGAGCTTAGTTCCAGACGACACTGGCGCTTCGGCTGATTCAGAGGCTCTGGGGGTCTCCCTCTCTGGTGAGGCCTTCCTGGGACTGGATCTGTGTCAGGGTGACTGTGGGGTTGGGCTCAACTCCTGTATTAGCACAGCAGCTCCCTCCTTCTGAGCTTCCAAGCCATTCTTGGTTAGAAGATGATTTCAGCACATTCTTCTGTGAGTTTTGCTGCTCTGGGAATTTTCCTATGGCTTTATTTGGATGATTTTTGGAGCAATTGTGTCATGAATTCGGGAGCTCACTGCCTTTCCTCCGCCATCTTGGCTCCGCCCCAGAAGTCCCAGCTTAGCTTTGAATTTAATGCTCCGCAAAATCTGGTTCACAACTAGCTTTCTAGTCTTACTTCACATTATTGCTCTTCCTACTCTGTTCATTTCAGTTAGAGTGACCTGCTAGCTGTTCCCCTATACATGAAAAACTATCTCTCATCTCCATGCCTTTGTACAAATGATCCCCAATGTCTGGAATGCACTCCTTCACCTCTGCCTCCAAAAACCCAAGCTAAGGGTTTTCAAAATAGTTTGGGTAATACTTCCCAGGAGGGTTTTCCTCCTCCAGCCCTATTCCC
Source organism: Dromiciops gliroides (assembly GCF_019393635.1). Taxonomy (NCBI): domain Eukaryota; kingdom Metazoa; phylum Chordata; class Mammalia; order Microbiotheria; family Microbiotheriidae; genus Dromiciops; species Dromiciops gliroides. The sequence goes on along the minus strand of NC_057862.1, from coordinate 542,160,293 downwards.
ACTTGTTAGCACTCTTTTTCTTTGGAAATTATTTTGTACTTTGCATGCATTTGCTAATTTGTGCACACATCAGATCTTCCAAATAGAATGTAAGATTTTTGAGGTCAAGGACTATTTCTTTTATGTCTTTGTATCCTCAGATTCCATGTACATTGTAGCTTTTCAGTAAATGCTTATTGATTTGAATTTAATTCCTTCTATTTGCTTTGTAAGTTTTGGGCAGGTCGCTTTGCCTCTCTGGGACTCAGATTGTGTTGGGGAGAAATCTCTTGAGCCAGAAATCCCAGAGCCTGGAGATGTTGTGAGGCCATGTTAGGGAGAGTCAGTACAGCTCTGCAAACCATACCAGTAGAGGCCAGAAGAAGCTGTGAGTATGGGATAGGGAAGGAAAGAGGGAAGCAGTCTTCAGACCATCCTTTGGTATAAGAATTTTCTCCTTCCAATCTAGGCCAGAGAGACCCTGGGTTTCTTGCTTCCAGGATAACAGTTCCTCTTGTATATAGTTATTTATGCTTTTTCAGAGCCATTCCTGCTGTTCTCTGATGGGAGCTCACCAACACCTACATGAGGCAGGCTGAGTGGGGTTATGTACTCCCCTTTTATAGGTGGGAAATCTGAGGCCTTGAATGGTGAAGCAGTTTGATCAAAATCACACAAACCTAGAACTCTTGACTACCAGTCCCTTCCTTTTAGATGGCCTGCCTCCCAGAAACCAATAATGCTCCACCTTTCACTTCTCCTCAGAATGGGTTCAATTCCTCTCTAGACTCTTTACCCTCCTCCCCATTTTCCTTTGTGCAGATCCTCAAAGAAAGGCATCAGGTCTTATGTCCACAGGCCCCCAGCTGCTCATTCTCAAATCTAGTTGAAGCTTCCCAGCTCTGAACTAAATTAAGTATAAGTTGTAACTTTGCATTCTGTTTGATAGATAGAAAGGAATAATATTTTTGACTCTGGTGACAAAACAGTGCTGAGTATGGCACCCCCTTTATGCACACACGACATGCCCCTCTGTCTAACATGTAATTTTATTACATTTTATTATCAAATAAACATGCCAGATAATATTTTTTCTTTCCTTCTGTGGGGGAGGATGAAAAGGTTTTGGTAATTAAAACTCCTATCCATCAATTCTTAAATCCAAGAGATAATTGCATTGCTGCTAAAGATGTATGTTGAATCATGCCGTTTTGTTTGTGTGTGTGTGTGTGTGTGTGTACACGCACGCACGCACATGTGTACATGCATGTGTGCGCACCCCTTCCCCCCCCAGTTTTGTTATCATCAATCAATCCTCAGTTGCCATGTCTACTCCTCCCTACCTAGGGACAAAAGCTCTGATGCCACGTAACAGGACCTGCTGACATTTTCACTGACTGAGGAAAACAGTGCTAGAATATGAATCTGATGGCCTGGGTCCAAATCCTGTGTCTGATACTTACTACATGTGTGCCCTTGAACAATTCACCTCAAATCTCCAGCAAAGTAAAAACAGAAAAAATATAAATTATAAGTAGACAAATATAAATATGGAAAGTATTTTTTAAAAAATAAAATGAGCCAACTGGACTAGATGATCTCTGAGGTCTCTTCCAGTTCTAAATACTCTGATTTTATTCAATTCTTCTCTTCTTACCATCCCAATAACACAAAGAAACTTGGGTTTAGGCTCTAGTCCTAGCTACACCCCCTTAGCCTGCTTGTTTAGTGTCTCTGGGTGCATTTTCCTCTTCAGTCAATGGGGATACGCCTTCCCCACTTCAAACTAGAAGCTAGATCACTAGATCATCTGTTTTGGTGAGGTTCAAGTAAGCTGTCAGATACAAAAATGCCTTGAAAAGTCTACAACAGTATATAAATGTGAAGTAGTAGGAAAAAATGAATGAATGGATGAAAAAAAATATTAAGTACTTTCTATGTGCAGGGATACCAGTAGAAAACTAGGACATTTCCTATACTCAAGGAGCTTACCTTCTAATAGAGGGTAACAACCCCCAAGGGAGTTTTAAGCTAGAAAAGCCCCCTAGTCTTTGGGGGTGTGGTGGCAAATCAGGTGATAATGGCTCTTCTTTAATGTTATTTCTACTATTAAATCATAAATGTCCCACTTGACAGTGTCACCTTGTAGTGGTCAGTAGTTGCAGTTTGCTGCTAATTTGCCTCAAGTCTAGAAATGTTCACAGTTAAGAATGTTCTCCATGGCTGGGAGAACAAGGAAAGGGCAGAAGAGAGAAAGGATGCGGAAAGAGTGGCCCTATTAGTATCTGAGCTGGGGACAGGACGAGGGAAAGGGTGGAGGAAGCCCAGGTATCCTCCTTCCCTGTCTATTGATTTGGTCTTTTTTGTTCTGTGATGAGAAGCCAGACTGGTATGTTTCTGAGAAAATACCCTTCCCACGCCCTTAACATCCCTAACCCTCTAGCCTGGGCTATTGTGCATGTCCAAGCTCTTAACCTTTGATCATGATGACCCACTATTTCAGTCAAAGGGAATTTAGCTATTGGTTGAATGTGCTTTCTCAGTCTCCTGCCTGACTGGTTATTCAGTTTGGTGCTCTGCTACTCATATGAGCTCATAGCCTCTTGCTTGAGCAACATATGTCAGTTGCGGTCAAGAGAGAACCACTCAGCCCTCAGCTTGAGCTTGTAGGGAGCCAAGAGACTAACCCTCTTTTTCCTCCCTATCCCTCACTCGGGTCCCTTAAAGAGAGGGTCAAACAAGGCTCATCCACAACCTTTGGTCACTCCAGACACACAGGTGATCTATACTCGGTGCCCCCAGGGAAGACAGAACTCCACTCTGGCCACCCCCAATAGGACGAAGCTCAGTATTTGCAAGAGGGAAGCCCTTTACTCCTCTGCCAACTCTGTAAGCAGATTTGAGCAATTGGATGACTCAGAGCCCGGGTAGGTGGAGATCCCACTGACTTGGCCGCCAGGTAAATTAGGGAGGAGGGAAGAGGATCAAGCCAGCACTTGGATGAGATCTGGATATTCAGCAGCAACCCCCTCAACTTTGTTAGGGAGTTTTCAGCCCCCAGCCAATTAATCCCCTCCCCACCCCACCCCCTCACCCCTTACCCAGACTATGAGCACAGTCACATATGGCTCACAGGTTTCCTCCATTGAATTCAGAACTCATACAACTTGTCGCGTAAGTCTGAATCTAAGACCCCAAAGTCTGCTGCATCCTCAGCAAGGATCCCCTCCTTTTGCCCTGAAGGCTTTGCCAGAGCTCTTTGGGTGGTAATAAGCTCCCTGTGCCTAGAGTCCCCTCACCTCCACATACCTAGTCCCTCCTATGACAGCAAATGAAAAAAAAAAGGAGTTTCCTTTTGTTGTCAAGTTATATTTGGAAGGGGTGTATGTGTGTTTGTGTGTGTGTGTGTGTGTGTGTGTGTGTGTGTGTGTGTCTTAGGTGGGGAGGAGGGAAACTCAGATTTGTGAGGTATCAGAAATATTTGGTTTGGGTAACCTCATCACTGCCTACCAGTTACAGCTTAGAGTGTGACAAACCTCTTGAGTCATAACTATATATATATGTGTATGTGTGTATACACATATATTTATACACACGTATAAACATATATATGTATTATGTATATTATATTGTTCCCCCGCCACCACCACAGGGGGTGAAGCTGTTCACCATCTCCGTCTCTCTCTATTCCCAACAACCCCCCACCCCCACCCCGCCACCCCCTGACTCTGTGCATCCCACACTGCAGGTGTCTCTGAAGCAGTGTTTATGTAAGCTGCTCATGTTCTACCGAGCAGCTCCGAGAAGCTGTTGTGGATTTGAGGAAAGCCCCCGGCTGCCCACATATGTGGATGTCCCCGGCAGGGTTTCGTAACCAGAATTGGGGAGGCGGGGAGAGGGCGGGGGAGGGAGGAGAGGGGAAACTTGGAGCCAACATCACTCCTGCTCTGTAGAGCAGGTCTTGAAGCATGCCCTGTGTGAGTGTGTGTGTTGCAGGCAGAGTGTTGGGAGAGCTTCTCACCCCCTGCTGTCTGATGAGAGTGTTTACAACCTGTCAGCACACAAAGGATGCTTTCTCTGCTGGCAGCAACAAGAGTGGTCAAGGAGCAGGAGGCATTAGTCCGTCTCCCATCCCTCCCCCTCTCCCCATCAGCTTTGGAGATCTTGCTTCTGAGACAGCATAGAGCCTTCTGCCTTTGGCTGGCTATATTCACAGCCCTCTCCTTCTCCCCCCAAACCCTAGGCTTGCCACTGCTATCCCCCTTTTTGAAATTTTCCAGTAGGTGCAAAGTATCACCAGACCCTGAGGGAGGTCAGGAGGATCTAGAATCTTCCTACAGTCATAGTTTATCCACCCAGCTCCTCATCTCAGCTTTCTTTTCAAGCAGAGGGAGCCTATTTCTGTGCCTCCAAATTGCTGCACAAAGTGCTTTTAAAATATAACTTCATTTTTAATGTTTTAGAGGGGAAATGTACTTTAGAGAAACTGTGTCCCATGTACATTAATATTATCATACAAGATTCCTTGATAGATGGAACCACAGAAATAACTTCGGTCAGTGAAGCTCCTATTCTATCAAGCAAGGAAGAGAAGTGACAGGCAGCTGCTTGCCGTCCAAGACTGCCAGTGGATGGAGGAGGTCGTGCATCAAGTCCAAATGGAAATTTTTAAATCTGGCCTCCAGATGCTTCTGTTTGCAAATGACATTGTGCCTATGGCACAGAAACTTAGGGGACTTCTTAGACAGCTCTAGGACCACTCCACAAGAGATCAGCCAAGCCATCCATCCACAGATAAAAAACAAAACAAATGAAGAAGGCAGGTTGTCTTAATAGTGCCAGGTGGTTGGCCAAGCAGCTGGTTGAAGTAGTCCATACGTATGTATTGTTGGCCAGACACTACACATGAACAGGAGATGGGCCTAAAACTGGCTAGGAGGAGAACTGGCTGTATTACATTAGGGAAATGCCACAGTGTTTTTAACCAACCCAGGCTACCTCCAGCTACAAAAACATTATTTTTCAACTCCATTATTTTCCCAGTGATGCAATATGTCTGTGAATCACAGATCGCTATGGTCTCGGAAGAGTCGACATCAGAGACACATGGGACAATAGGACAATGGAAAGACATGTGGAATTGTTAGTAGGCTGTTGCATATTACCAGCAACAAGCTGACCTTGGAAAGTGGTGTAAAAGGCACTATTGAGCATATAAATGACCAGAGAAGGAGCAGGTGGATTGATCATGTAGGGAGAAAGTGTTGCTGTTTGGAGGGCCTGGACAAGATACCTTCTGAGATCACTGCCAACTTGGAGATTCTGTCTGGGGGATTTTCCATAGATAAAGGCAGCACTTTGTGTGTATGATATAACTTCACCTCTCTAGGACTCCGCCAAACCAATGTAAGGTGCGATCTCACTCATGAGAAGATGCAAAACAGCTGAGAACCAGAAAGGAAACGATTTCAGGCTTCAAAGTAGTCAAAATAGACATTATAAAGTCCATGCATCTGAGTTTATAAGAATGTCTTCCTTTTGTATATGGTTCAAGGGTTTCCAAGTACATTCCCATTATATATAGTCCTCATGACATTGGCAAAGCAGGTGAAGCCTGAGCTTTAGAGATGTGAAATGAATTGCTGAAGGGCACAGTGTACCCTGATATTGAGCACTTTATTAATGAGAAAATTCATTAGATCCTTATTCAGAGTCTTTTTACGCTTACTTTATACACAGTTCTGACAAAGTTCGTTATGTGGTTGTTCCTTAGTTCATTGAAGATTAAGAGAAAATTTGTTCTAGGTAGTTACTCAACAGTAGCAAGATAGGAAACAATTTTTAAAAACTATTAGGGAAAAAAGGTAATAGAATTCAGAAAGCACAGCAATCTGGGGGCATGTAAGGCAGGGATTCTTAACTCTTTGTGTGTCATGGACTCCTTTGGAAATCTGGTGAAATCTACAGAGCCTTTCTTAGAATAATCATCTTGAATGCATAACATAAAATATAAAGGATCATCAAGAAAACTATATTAAAATTCAGTTATCATTTTTCACGCTAAGAACCCTATTTTAGGTAAAGACAAAAAGCTTTCCTGTTTCTACTGGGTCTGAGGACATTACTGTCTCATAGTGATAACTCCTACATAATAAAGACCTGGAGTGATCAAGAAAGGTTTAAATTATGTTTTCTATTATCTAAGAACATGGAAGAGAATGTGATATATTTTCAAAACTTTGGCATTCAAAATGATTGGAATAAAATAAGATTTGCTTAAACATTAAGGAAAACACAGTTATCCAACTGGTTCTCCCATTAATTCCCTGTGACCTTGAGAAAGACCCTTCCCCTCTCTAGGCCTCAGTTTCCTCATCTGTAAAAACGAGTGGGTTGCACCACATGTTCCCTTCCAGCCCTGACATTACCATCCCTATGACTCATTCCCTGCTGATTCCAGATCACTGAGGTTTTGTTATGTGCACTGCAATAGGTCATGTGATTGAAAAAGTACTGGCTCTAGAATCAGATGTTCTGGGTTGAATCCTCTTGATACTTCCCCTATGATCTTGGGCAAGTCGCTGACCTCTGGGCCTCATTTTCCTCATCTTTAAGCGGCTGGTCTACACTCTAGAGAATCACTCTAGTTTATTCCGACTCTCAGTCTTGGAATAGAAAGATTTATAATTCAATGTCCCCATCCTGAGGATATATCAGGAAACGAAAAAAGAAAAACCACGGCACTATTTCTGAGAGGAGGCTGGCCCTAGAGGGGAAAGGATGATGGGCTAGGAAATGCCCCTTTGTGAATTAAGGCAAAAGGGGGGATTTAGGGCCTTTTTCTTAGTTTCATCTCCTTGCTTAATAGTTTAAGGTGTCATTGGGAATGAGGACAGACTTGGGAAGAAGGAAAAAGTTATGACAATGCTATGGGAGAAAGGATAAATACATCAGGTTTAGCCATGTGAGGACTCTTGCTGAGGACCTGCTCCCAGCATAACCCTCAGCTGCTTCCCCCTCTGGACTCCCTCAATTGCAATTGTTGTTTTTGTTGTTGTTTGTCCCTCATTTTTAAAGAGGACTGCCAACATCACGGGTGTTGTCTTGACTCATACGTGAATAGGATTTAAGGGAGGCAGAGTTGCACAAATTTGTCAACCTCACTCTCTTCCAAAGTCATCAAAGTCCAGTGGCAAGATGAAAGTCAAGATGACTGGTGATGGCCTGGGATGTGGTGAATGACCTTGGTGTCTTCGAGGCCTGACTAACTCTAGGCACTCCACATTCAGTGCCTGTTTCAGCCACCTTCATAGCTATTGAAACAAATTATTCTCATTCACCCATTCCACTGGAAAAAGTCTTCACATGCTTAGAGCAGCTCTCCCCCTAACTCACTGATGGGCTTGAGACCTCTTAGTTACCCTCAACCTGGTTTAGCCTGTTTGTAGAGACAGTTTGACCAGAATGTGGTTTCTGTGCATGATGTGGCTTCTTGGAGACATAGGTGAGATTTGGGTGAAGGTAGACAGGCCATTACCCAACTCCCCTACTACCTCTGTCATTGAGGATTAGATGCTTAGAAGCCACAAGGTTGGAAGTTACTTGCCTTCCCTCACCATTCCTGTCAAACCAAAGTTTTATTTCCATGTCAGGGATATGGTAGATCTCCACTTGAATATCTTTCATTTTTTAAGCGTATTTTGGATTTAGGGAAGCTAGGTGGTACAGGAGATAGAGTACTGGGCCTGGAGTCAGGAAGACTCATCTTCCTGAGTTCAAATCTGGCCTCAGACACTTACCAGATGTAAGAGCCTGGGGAAGACATTTAATCCTGTTTGCCTTAGTTTCCTTATCTGTCAAATGAACTGGAGAAGGAAATGACAAACCACCCCAAATGGGGTCATGAAGAGTCGGCTACAATTGAAAAAAAAAAAGTGAACTGCATGTTTTATATTGGATGGCCTCTTATTTTCTTTGATAAAATGCCAGGGATCATCAATCCTGACATCCCAACCCTGTCCATGAGCAATGTCTCTATTTCTGAGGGCCTCAGGTCAGGACCAGTTAGAGCATATCACTGACTCTTGACTTCTTAGCTGTCTATTGACCAAACCAGGTCTAAATTATTTGGAAAAATGAAGGTACCCTTGATACCTTTTACTCCAAAGAGCCTGTAAAGACAAAATGAGATCCCTGAATCCTAAACAATCTCATATATTCACTCAACGAATAAGCATTCTTTAAAAATATGCTATATGTTAGGATTTCAGCTAAACCCTGAAGATACTAAGATGAAAAAAGTATGGTGCCTGCTTTCATGGACCTTACAATCTGGTAAGGATTATATAAATATGTACAAAAATAACTAAAATAAAAGGTAGGCTGTTACAAGTGCCTAAGAAGAATTGTAAAGCGATTCGAAAGTTTGGAGAAATGGAAATCATTTTTACTTGGGGATAGGGGTCTGTGAAGCTGTCATGGAAAAGATGACTATTTCCCTTTTAAGAATCTCAGAGCTGGAAGGGAACTCAGTAATTATCTAGTCCAACCCAAGTCTGAGTAGAAATCTGCCCTGCAACATCCCTGATAAGTGGTCATCTACCTTCTACTTGAATACCTTCAGTGATCAAGAGCTCACTACCTTAAAAGGCTGCAAACCACTTTTGGACAGCTTTCATTGTTAGGTTAGAAAATTTTTCCTTATATAAAGCTGAACTAAGCTTGGAGGGGTGGGTACAATTTTAAACAGAGTTGGGCATGGAAAGCACTTCAAGCATCAGAAATGGTGTAACTAAAGGCAAAGATCCAAGGAACAGGATGTGCACTGGGGACATTGAGTGGTCTGGGTTAGTTGGAGAATAGGATGTGTGAATAGGGGTGGGACTTTTGAGCCGGATGGGGTCTTAGAGGCCCCTAACATAAGATCAAACTGGAAAGGTAGGTTTGTGACAGATAGTGGAGATCTTTTGTAACGATTGGAATAACGCCACCTGCTGGATACTTACTGTAGAAGAGTTCTGCCCATGAAGCGAAGGTCTTTGAGGGCAAGACCAGGAGTCTTTTCTTTGGCGGGGAGGAAGTGATGCAGACTAGTGGGAGGAGGAAGGAAGAGACTGGCGCTGAGTCTCGGGCTCTTTCCTTTGGACTCTGGTGGAGAGCGGAGCTAAAAATGTGCTCTCCCTTTAATAGCTAGGAATTTAGGCCTTTTTCTCTCTCTTTACCAAATTCTTATTCTCCTTAATAAATGCTTAAAAGTCTAACTCTTGCTAAAGCTTATAATTTATTGGCGACCACTCATTAGATATTTTAGACAGTTTAGCTAGAATTTTAGCCCTCAACACTTTGAATGAAGAGCCAAGGAATTTGTATTTCATGGAATCACTGAATTTCAGAGTTGAAAGTGATGTCATGGGGCAGCTAGGTGGCGTAGTGGATAAAGCACCGGCCCTGGATTCAGGAGGACCTGAGTTCAAATCCGGCCTCAGACACTTGACACTTACTAGCTGTGTGACCCTGGGCAAGTGACTTAACCCCAAGTGCCTCACCAAATAAAATAAATAAATCATAAAAAAGAAAGTGATGTCAGAAGCCTTCTAAACCAATCCCTATGTGAACAGAAATCCCCTCTACAACATACCTGAGAAATGGTTCCTTAGCCATGCTCTGCTTAAAGACCTCCAGAAAGAAGAAACCTACTGCTTCTGAAGCTTGTTCATTCCATTTTATTTGATAGACATAGAATATCTATGTCCCTTTCTATCCTTGAATTCCCAGAAATTTGCTCATTGCTTCTTTCTCCACCAAACTAGGTTAAGGCATTGCTCAATGGCTGCCAGATAGCATCACATCCCATATCTAGAAACAGAAGAAGCAATGAGTGATTTCCCACTGTCTCAAGACGTGGAATGACTGAACCGACAAAGGTCACTGAATGCACAATGGCATTAGTACATAGAGGATTTGCCTTTTGAACCTTGATTTTTTGGCTTAGTTCTTGACTTCTCAAATAATCCCTGGAAGTAGAATCTCCATGACTCTTTCTAAAATAAAGGAAACACAACACCCGGAGACCTAAAGCATCAGCTTTCGTCTTTTGAGGATGTCTTGGGTGTCCTCCTGCCTAGAGGCAGGGGAATGGATAGCAAGACCTTGTAAAATCTCTGCTGAAGCTAGGATTATCTCTTAGGAACAAAATAGGGCTTGAGGCCAAGGGGAAAAGAGCACAGGATGTATGATATCAATGGGATTAACCTTGGGAGGCATTTAGTTCTATGGTATAATATAAGGCAGTCTGGTTTAATAGTAAATGCATTGGTTTGGGAGCTAGAGGGCCTGGTTTGAATCTTAGCTTTGCTCTTTTCTAGGTGTGACCTTGGGGCAAGTTTGGGCCTCTGTTCATTTGCTCAATAAGGGGGTGGGATATTTTCAGTTAAATCTTTGAGGCCTTTCCAACTCCCTGTTTGAGGAAATTCCAGCAATAACCTTTGGGCAGAGTCCCAGCCCAGACGCCACCCAGGGAAGCAATGGTGAGGTCGGCCACCAGAACCTCTTTTTCTTAAAACCTCAATGAGCAGTTGAAAATTACTTGCCCTTGAAAAAAATAATAAATTCCACATTATCATTTCAATGGCTCTTTACATAAATACCAAAGACTCAGAAAAGCTGGTGCCTCGTGTTGCTCCCAGTCTGAGAAATAGTATCTTTCAGTTATCGGATTTTATTTCTTTCCAACGTTACATTTTATACATATTTATTCATGCAGAACAGAGGCAGCCAGGGGAGCGGAGGGAAAGCTGCTATACATAAGAATGCACTACACTCACATTGTCGCCACTTTGCAACAATTGAACTATGTGCAACTGGGTTTGTGTGTGTGTTTTTTTAAATAATAATAAAAAATCTCTAGTTTGCATTTAATTTGTCTGATTTTCCCCCCATCTTCTTGAATGTTCACAAGCCATAGAAATGCTGAAGGGAATCAGGGTGCTTACAGAGATATTGAGGTGGGGGCCAAGAGAGCCAGGATTAGCTGGGCGGGTGCAAGGATGAAATGCAAGTTTGCAACTATTTCTTTTTAACAGATGCAGTTAACTGAACTGCAAAACATTCATCTTCCGATTTAATAATTCATTCTCCCGGCATGGAGACAGGGGTATTATAGTGCTAGATATTGCTTTTCGGGCTTTTGAGTGTCAATGATGAATCCCCATCTTCTAATAAAATACATTTTCATAGTAATTGAAATAATAATTTTCTGCCTCTTCGTTTTCCCAGGTACTTAAAAAAAGCTTTTGACTTCTTTCCCTTCCCTCTGTCCTGACCTTATTTTATTTTAATTGAAATTCCTGCAGCTGCCAGGCAGCCAGAGCCAGCATGTGTCCTGGGCCTCAACCCCATAGCTTCCAGTCCCAGAGAGGCAGACACTTATTGTTATGGTCTACCCTCTTCCCGACACTTGTAGCCACAGAACGGGCTTGGAACATGCTGAACAAGTTAGGGATCTGAGGCAGGGGAGATCTGGGATTCTCTGCTTGCTTTGGCTTTCAGCTCTCTTGCTCAATGGCTAGAGCCTTCACTAGCATCAGTGAATCTGACCTGCCTTTTGTGGGGAGGGTGTTGGAGCAGAGGAGGGTTATTGCTCTGTAGTAGCAGTGGGGTAGTGGCAGGAAAAAAACAAGGAGAGGCAACTTTTGACCTGCAAACTAAGGAAGGACTTCCTAAAAGTCAGAACTGTCCAACAATGAGATGCCTTAGTTGGTGATAATAGCTCATATTATGTGATGTTTTAGGATTTGCAAAACACTTTGCCCAAGAGGTATGTGATGTAAGAATGAAGATCCCCATTTTATAGATGAAAAGGGGCTCAGAGGCAAGATGACTTGCCCTAGGTCATACACCCAAAGTCAGAGCTAGGATGGAAACCCAAGTCCCTGGACCGAAGATGGATCCACTGCTCTTTCCATTAAAGCCTACACTTATTCATCACTAATGGATAGAATTGAAGCTGAATGGTCATTTGCTGGATTATGGAGGAGATTTCTGCATCAAGTGATGTTAGACCAGGTGACCTTTAAAAGTTTCTTCTCAGTTGCCATGATTTATATACACTTTGTGCTGGGTGCCAGTGGCAGAAAGTTCTGAGCACCTGGGCTGCTAGTGGAAAATTATTTTCTACTTACTTGATTGGAGTCATGGTTTTCTCTTCCCAGCCCTCTTCCCAAAATCCAGGGATAGCTCTACTGTGCAGCCAGAACCTGGCTATCATCAATTCCTCTCTTTAAAAGCCTTTTGGACAAACTGTTATCACAGGCAAATTGAATTCACAGGATCATAGATGGAAAGCTGGGAGGGACCTCAGAGACTGCTTGGTTCAACCTTTTATTTTACAAATAAAGAAACTGAGGCCCAGAGAGGCTGACTTGCCCAAAGTCACATGGGAAGAGGCAGTCAGAATTTGAACCCAGGTTCTCTGACATGAGATCCATATTCTCTCTCCTTTATTATACGGCTTCAAACAAACAAAAGCAAGGCCCACAAATAGCTTTTAGTGCACACCAAGTCCAAATACTGAGAATCTGTGGATAGATATAGCTCTTTTGGAGGGCCTAGGCCTCCTCCACACATCCTGCTCCCTCTTTTTATATATGGGTCTTCACTGTCTCCCTTTTGGGGGGTGCCAGTGCCTTTGTTGAATCTCTGTCACCATACTTCTTAACATTGTCATCTCCCACTCAAGAGTGAGATATCTGTTTCCTGTCACCTTTCCCCCATCCCCAAAGCAGCAGACTCCATCCTAGGACACCAAGAATGTAAAAGTCCTCCCAATGTAAAGGCCTTCCACAACTGTCCTGTGTTATACCCTCATACATTCGATCTGGAACACCTCCTCCCCTCCCTACCATCACCAAGGCAAAGTGGGACTGTCCTTGCCCTCTGGACACAGATTCCCAGGTTCCCCCTTTGTGCCTTCTTTTCCCTTTCAAGGCAGACTTTGATAGTCATTTTCATCCGATTTCAACCTGGTATCTTTGTTGGAATGCAGCAGACCACAAAGCTTGGTCTGCCCAGGTTAGTAAGGATGACTTTAAAGGGTGTCTTGGTGAGCTAAGTTGAAAGGGAGTCACACAGAAAAATCAGAAGTTGTTCCCTAATCAATCGGCCCTTTCCCCACTTGGCCTCCCTCTCCCTTTTCTATGGCTGTCATTGTGAAGAAACAAGATTAAATAGAACCAAGGCTCTAACAGTCACCTATTAGAAAGAATAACTAAGGGAAGGTCTATTAAAGTGCATCTATGCAACCCTTAGAAGCTTTTGCCACTCTTTTCAAGAGCTGGCAAGCTGGGCCCTGGTGAGGGGTCTTGTCTCCTCTAGCTTGAGATTGTCCGTGTTTTGGAGGGTCATTAGACTTAGAGCTAGGAAGAATTTATAGGCCATTGGAATTCAAACCCCATTTTACATATGAGGAACTGAGACGAAAAGAGGTGATTTGCCCAGAATTCTTACAGTAAGTAGCAGAGCTGGGATTTGAACCCAAGACCTTTGACTTCAAAACCAACCCTCTTTCCACCATATCAAACTGCTTTGGCTGGTGTTGTCTGACTTCTGCTTCTGTGTTTGATCTTCCAATACTATTTAAAAGGGAGTGGAAGTTAGGAGGAGGAATTTGGTCAGATGATGACTTGGCTGAGGGAATAAAGTAATTGTGGCTGGAAAGAGTCAAGGAGGTTTTATAAGGGGACCACTTAGGGCAGGGAGTGAAAGGGCAAAACTCCTTCACCAAGAGCAAGATTTCAGGGCTCATTTCAGAAGAGACAGAAGTTAATATCTGTAAAGCACTTAACATAGTACCTGTGCACACAGTAGGTACTTAATAAATACTTGTTCCCATCTTTTCCTCTTCCCCTTTGGAGTAATGAGAGGTTGGAGTGAAGCCAAGACCCCCACAGTAAGAAAGACAAGTGAGTATTCTTGTTGTTCAGTCATTTTTTCAGTCATGCCCAACTCTTTGTGACCCCATTTGAGGTTTTCTTGGCAAAGATACTGGAGTGGTTTGTCATTTCCTTCTCCAGCTCATTTTACAGATGAGGAAACTGAGGCAAACAGGATTAAGTGACTTGCCCAGGGTCACACAGCTGAGGTCAGATATGAACTCAGGTCTTTCTGACTCCAGGCCTAGCAATTCCTAGCAATTCATTGTGCCATCAAGCTGCCTGAAATGAATATTAGGGTTCCTTAAAATGGACACGCTAAATCAAAGGCAGTGCTTTATTAAAGACCTGATTTTTTGGAGATGTGGGGGAGCAAGGGTGATTGAAAACAAGAGGTTACCTTCTCAGTTTCCTGGCAGTGAATGGGCTTTAATTCTTGCCCAATGGAATCATCTCCCCAGTCTCCTTGCTTCTCTCTCAGTAGTGGCTTTTCAGTGGATTCTACTGTGAATTTGTTTTCTCCTTATCCTTTAAGCATGGGAGGAGGAGGAAGAACAGGGTTCTCCAGGCCTGTGACTTAGAGCAGGGAAGTCTTTCTCACTTGTTTCTAACATGGGGATCTCCAAAGGGTCTAACCAGGGTCCAACCTAGCTCACAGTGATCCCTTTTCCTGAAAATTCATAAATTGGCAGAATTGAAGAGACATTAAAAGAACAAGTCCAACCTTCTCACTTTATAGAGAAGGTAACCCAGGTTGGTCTAAGGGTCAAACTCATTTCCCTAACTGAGGAGACTTTTTAAAGGGTTAGAGTCACTATTTGAAGCCTGATAATCTAGTGTTTGGGGACTCTTTGATTTGAAATTTGAAACTCTATGTCGTTATGGTACAACTGTGAAACAGTAAGACTGGGTTGCTTCTGGAAAATATGTGGGCATTGTGATCCTGGAGGTAAGCAGCTCCCGTAGACTTCATTGGTTTAGGGAACCATATAAGAGAAATTTACCACAGCTTACAGCTTTATATTAAAATACAATAGCTTTTTAAAAAAAATCCTTGATTTCTCACTGAGAAAAGATGAGAAGGGGAAAATATGATTTATTTTTTTTCTTCTAGAGGCAAATAAATGTGTCCACTTTCTCTAGATGAATATTTTTTAAAATCATAAATGCATCTATCCATCCCATTGTCTTCTCATTCCAACCTGCTTCACCTGAATCAACAAGGGAGAAAAATCTAAAAAGAGCCCACCCTTCCTGCAATGACTACTGACTCTACAATTATGGATCCTGGAAACACAATCCAGTCCCCATCCATAACAGCTCCTGCTTGCTTGACCAGGGAGTCAGTCTCTCCTTTGACTATGCCCAAGCCCCTTGACAAACAGCCAATATGAACCAGTCCTTGATTTGGCATTTGTGGTGTGCACGTATGTGGTTTTTTTTGTTTTTTTAAACAAAGACAGAGAGCAATGGCTAAGGTCCTCACATCAGAGTCCAGCTCCTTAAGGGTACAACCTGCACCCTAGGATAATGCCCTAGCTCTGGTCATCACCCCCAGATTTGATCAGCTGCCCAAGTAAGAGCCATGATTTCCTATTAAACATCTCTGACTGAGTTTCTCCTGCTTTAGTGGCAGATGGTAGATTTCAGGCAATGACGTGAGCAAAGGCCCCTCTATTTCCAGCCTGGAACTTGGAATCTGCTGAGAAGCTGCTACTATACATTCTGTGCACCAATTGCTGAGGCTCAGGGGAGGGGGAAGTTGGTAAGTGGGTGGGTGAGTTGGGGGGTATTTCTTACAAGGCTGGTGCCAGGAAGGTGAATGCCATTGGTTTGGCTCACATCCCAGGGTACTCCAGCATGGAAACCAGGGGCGAGGGTAGTCCAGTGGCCCATGGCTGACTGCCAGGTCCAGTGGGCTAAAGCCTGAGGATCTAGTGCTTTAATAATCTAAGGCTGATAATAGGGCTGGTGCTTCAAAGAGACCAGAGAGAGAAAATTAGAATGGCACAAATGGGGGTTATTGATTGAATACCTTTTCAGTCCAGATCTCAGGGAGACTAAAACTGAGTTATGAAACTTAGGCTAGATTAATGAAAATGTGCACGGTAACAGCCCATCCTAGACAATTTCCACCAGTCTGTGGAACCTTCTGACCCAAATAAACTGAAAGCGCCCTAAGCCTCGCTACTAGTACTTGGCTTTCAGGGTCAGAGGAAAGAGACTTAGAATACAATAATCCTTTAGGAGCTTCTGCCAGTGGTCCGTCTAACTAGGCTGCACCCTGTTCCCCTCCTCCTTCCTCTCTTCTTCGGGGTTAATGGAACCTCAGGGCAGGTTCTTAACCATTCAGGATCAGGACCAGAGCAGTTCCTATTTCAAGGAAAATGTGGTTTTTAGAAAAGAAAAGAAAAAAATAGAAAAGGAATAACCTTGGTCAGACTACTGCTGGTTCTTGATGGGGGGGGGGGGAAGAGGGGGTCATCTTAGGTATGAGGGATGAGAAATCCCTTGTCCTCTGAGCGTTTCCTAAGAATTGGTTGGGGTAAAAGCAAGGCAAACCCGATGGAAAGTTGGGAGCTCTGGCTAGGATCAGGAGCGACGAGACTGATGGGTTCTAAAACTAATGGGGGGGGGGGTCGCAGCGCGGGGAAGCCCCCGGCTTGTTTCAGAGAAGACAGCAGGACGCTTGCCACCTCTGTGAACTTTGGCAGGGGAAGGGTCTGGGCAGTGCGGGGTGCTGGAGGTGCTGGTCCCGTCCAGCTTTAACTCCCCCACCCCCTTTATAGGGCCAAGGGTGCGCAGCACCCCCTCGCCCTCGCTCGGAGTCCGGCTCCCTGCCAAGCGGAAAACCTTTGCGTCCTGCCTGGGACTGAGGCAGGAGGTGACGGGGTCTGCCGAGGGTCCCTAGGGGGCGTGGCCTCCTCCCTCCCCCTGCCATCCCCCCGCGCCCGCGCCGTGATCCCCGGCTGCCGAAGCGCGCGCTCCCTTCCTCCTCCTTCCTTCTCTCCTTCCCTCCTTCCCTGGGACGAGCCCGCCGCCCACCGCATCCGGTGGGGAAAATCCTCTCCCCTCTTCTCCCGGATCCTGGGGGATGGGGGAACGGGAGGGGAAAGGAGTCGTGTCTTCCTCTACCTCCTACTCAGAGGCAAAACCTCCTCCCTCCCCCCGCTAAACAGCACGGAAGGGCTGTTTCTGCACCGGGGCGGAGGGAATTCCTTCCCCGTCAGGCGGCGGCACCTTCCTGGGGAGGGGGAGGGGCGCTCGTACCCGTGATGCGCGAGTTCCCGGGGCGCGCGCGCGGGGCTGGGGAGGGGAGCCTCGGGGGAGGGGAGGCTAGACAGGGACCGCGCTGCTCCCGCCCCCGGGGCAGGCGGCTGGGAGTGGGGGCTCGCCGCTGGGGACACCCGGGGCGGGGCCGCCCCCTCTGCGCTGAGTCAGGCCTGAGTCACCCCCCTGACCCAGGTGCCGGCTTGGGAGGAGGCGGCAGCCTGGACCTGTAGCCGCGCCGGCACCTCCAGGCCCGCTAAGAGGCCGGGGGCGCGGGTTCAAATCCTGCCAGGACTTCCCCGTTTGACCACGGACAAACGAGCCGTCACTGCCTTGTGTGTAAACCCCGCCTACATCGGGCACCCCTGAATTATGGCCTTCCCAGATCAAACAACCCAGGGAGGAGGGACACTAAGGGGGCCAGTAGTGCGGTCCCCAGGATAACGAAGTGACGTTATTTGTGCTTTTTCAGACACTTTGCTTTTCCTTATATATTCTCTCATTCTATGTTTCACAGGCTCTCCCAGAGTTACCCAAACTTCTTACATTCCCCTCATTCCACATGTCAGTCATGCCATTGTTTCTGCCTCTCCAACAGCTTTCCGCAGCGTCCCCTTCTCGAATCTCGCATGCCACCCCTAAATTCAGGCCCTCTCCCCTCTCTCCTAGACTCTTTGTTGCCTTGGCCTCCGGCCTGCTCTTTGCATCAAATCCCTCCCCACTCCAACCCACCCCTTCACAGCTAGCTGTCCAAATGATTTCCCTAAGGCACCGGTCCAACAATGTCACTCCCCCATTCAGTCCACTCCAGCGGCTCCCTCTTGTCTCTGGGGTAAAGTCTAAATCCCCGTTTAGCTTTAAAAGCCCTAGGACCGGGGCAGCTAGATGGCGCAGTGGATAGAGCACCGGCCCTGGAGTCAGGAGTACCTGAGTTCAAATCCGACCTCAGACACTTAACACTTACTAGCTGTGTGACCCTGGGCAAGTCACTTAACCCCAATTGCCTCACACACACAAAAAAAGCCCTAGGACCCCAAAGGCATCATAAGATCACTGGTGCATTTCACCTCTCCGGGAAGAGGTGGCCCTTAAATCTCGCCCCAACCTAGCCCTCCTACCCAGAACTGCTGGCCTTCTAGTTATTCCTCAAACAGGACACTTCATGCTCCAAATCCATACCTTTATATAGATTATCTTCTATACCTGGGATACATTCTCTCCTTACCTCTGCCTTTAGAATCTCCTCCTTCCTTCAAGACAGCACCAGAGACACCTACATGAAGCTTTTCCTGATCCCCCCCCCAAAAGCTAGTGCCCTCCCTCCCTAAACTACCCCGCATTTATTTTGTATATTCACATAGATATGCATACATAATGCATATATGAATAGATGTGTGAATGTATATAACGAATGCATGTATGTGTATGTATATGTGTATATATGTATATACACAACAACATCATATCCCTGAAGGAATTTAAACTGCTGCAGAGCAGGGACCATTTCGTTTTTGTCTTTATAGCCCCAGCCCCTAATTAAGGCTTGTTGATGGATTGATTCTTTACATGACCACATTTGATCCTTACCCAGCCTTGTGAGGTGAGTAATACAGATATTATTATGCAACTGAGTCTCAGAGCAGTTGAATTACTTGCCCATGGGCATACAGTAAATTGTTAATTTGGGATTTGAACCCAGGTTTCCCTGACTTCTAGCCCAGCACTCCAGCCATGACATCCCACTGCCACCTTTTAGGATCCCCTGGAGCAATGGCTAGTGAGGAGAGCTGAGGTGAGTGCTCCCCTACTGTTGCTAGGGGATGGGGTGGGTTTGGGGGGAGGAGATAGATTTCCCTTCCTCCTCCCTGAGACCTGGCCACCTCTGTCTCCCAGCCCCAGGTTACCCTCTTCAGAGCTGGAGGGGTTTTGCTGAGCTGCCCAGTTCTGGAGACCTCAGGTCTACCTCTTTCCCCCACCCACAGCACCCTTTCCAGAGCCCGTGGTAAAAAAGGTGCCGAACACAGCCTACTCTATTTTTAGTCCTGTCACAGAACAGACTCCATCTGCAGCTCTCAAAGCCCTTTACAAATGCTAATGAATGAGTACCGGCAGCTTTCTCCAAGCAGGCTACATTTGGAGTTCTCTCCCCTCCCTTTTATTAATGGGTAAACTGAGGCATCTCTAAGGGACCTTACCGATAGAGATATAGAAACCATGGTCAAGGTGAAGAGAGAACTGATGCCCCTGTCCTTCAACTGTCCAGGTCTTTTCAATTTTTCCTCTGACCTACTGTCATTCGGTTAGGGAACATGGGTTGGGCTCCAAATAAAGGGAATGTCAGACCTCTCCAGAGCTGTCCTGCAGGCAGAGCTTAATTCTCAAGCATAGTTTTATCCTTGCCCTCTCCCCTCCTACTCCATATGCCTTAACACAAGGCCTTGTTCTCATGAGGCCATTAATATGTGTTTGTTAAATGAATGGGTGGCTGGGCCTTTGTTTTTTGTGTTGTTTTTTTTTTTTTCTGGAGAAAGGACCAGAAGAGGCCCTTTTGGCTGGTGGTGTTGGGGCCAGATTGATCCAGGCTTCTTCCCCCTCCTTTTGCATCCTCCCAGTTAAAGCTCAGTGTGTGCTGAAGATAATTCTCCTCAGCACATGGAATCATGTAACTAATGATGCAGTGATTCAGACTCAATTCAGAAGGCGCAGCAGAGGCAGAGAAGTGGCTGTACTCACCAGTGGAGGAGCTGGCTTTTCCAGCTAAAAAGCCACCAAGTCACCTCGTTCTTTGAAAACCTAGAGATTGGCCGAGATGCAGTGGGAGACTTGTAGAGACAGATTACATGATTGCCCTTGCAACACGGTATCTTTCTTTCCCTGGTAGTGAGTACATCAAGGTAGGCACAGGAGACAGCTGCCTGGAGTCAGGACTGTTGCCCCAGCAGAGAGAGGTATAAGATAATATTTACTTCTCTTACTTCTAGCTAATTGTGGTCTGGCCCAGAGGGCTCCACCAAAGGCTTTCTGCTTTTCCATTGATGGTGTCAGTACTTAAGCCTGATAGTTCAGAGGAGTCTCATCTTTGCCACACCTGCACTGTCACACCTTATGCCTCTCTCATCTTGCATGATTCTTGGCTCCTTTCCCCCTGCAAATCCTCCATAAAGGCCTTGCTCTGATTTTTAAAAAGATTACACACACGGACACCTCATTAGACTAAGCTCCTTGAGAGCAAGACTTATGTTGTAGCTATCTTCCTGGTGCTAGCAATACGCTATTCCTAGGCGTTGCCTAGTCAATGTTTGTTGAATTTGTGGATGCCAATGCCACATGCTAGTGAGAGTGATATTTCCACCATCCCCTCATTCTTGCTACACAAGTGGCCTGCCTCCCTTTCTAGTTAACACGTGCCCTTGCTTTGTTGTTGTTTTTTTAATGCCATTGCTCTTGTACACATTACCTTTATTAATGTTACAGTCAGTCAATTAATAAGCATCAATAAGTTCCTGTTTGCCAGGGACTGTACTAAACACTGGGCATACAAAGAAAGGCAAGAGATAGTCCCTGATCTTGAGAAGCTCATAGCCTGATGGGAGAGACAATCTGAAAACAACTATATGCAAACAAGATTATACACATACATTCATACACACACACACACACACACACACATATACACACATGCCAGGGAAGCCAAGAGGCAGAGGAGGGAGAATATTTCAGGCAGGCGGAGCCCCTGATTCTAGGAGCTGAGAGATAGGACCTTGTTCTGAGGAACATCAAGGAGTCTAGTATCACTGAACTAGAAAGTTAGGGACCAGATTGTGAAGTCCTTATGAGGACAAACAAGGATCTTATCTTACTTGATCCTAGAAGTGATAGAGAACCATCCATGTTTATTTAATAGGAGGATGACATGTTCAGATCAGCACTTTAGGAAGATTGATTTGACAGTTGAATGGAAGATTGACTGGAAGAGGACATGTGGCAGTTAGACCAACCAGCAGGCTATTGTAATAGAGCATGCATGGGGTGATGAAGGCCTGAGCCAGGGTGGTGGCAATGTCAGAGGAGGGGAGCAGGGGCAGGATATATAAGAGATATTAATGAGAAGTTAAAATCAACATAACTTGTCAATTGATCGGATATGGAAAGTGAGAGAGAATGTGAGAAGTCTAGGTTTTGAACATAGGTGAATGGGAAAATGGTGGTACCCTTGACAGTAATTGGAATTTCAGAAGAGGAGAGGTAGGGTGTGTTTTTTGGGGGGGCAGGGGTGGAGATGATGAGTACAGTTTTGGACGTGTTGAGTTTAAGATGTCTACTGTAACCCAATTTGTGGAGTGACAGTAGGCGGTTGATGATGCAAGTCTGGAGGTTTGAAGAAAGGTTAGGGTCTTTACTACAGTTTGGATTCCTCTGAGATAGGGGTGTCTCATGATTCTCAGACATATAACATCACTAGAACATTAATGTTAAATGTTGGGTTTTGGTGACCTCCACCAGCTGGAAATTATTGGGAATGCAGCATAATTTCCCAAATACAATCTTGCCCAATCACAGTATTATAAATGTATGAACCTTCCAGGCCATACAGGCTCGTCCAGTCATATTGTAGATAAGGAAACAGACCCAGAGATGTTAAATGATTTGCCAAGATCACATGTGTAATGAGTAGCAAAGCTGATGTTTGAACCTAGATTCTCTACTTCTTAATCCAGCACTCTTTCCTTTGTACCTGCTGCCCATCTGTAGTATCTTCTTGTGAGATAGGTGCTGATGTAACTTGTTAATTCAATGGCCACATGCCCTAATCTTGGCAATACACATTATTTATCTACTTTGTTTCCTCTTGTGAGCGAATGTGGATCTTTTTTAGGGGTACCTGTAGTGTTTTTCATGCATTAGGCACGATGTTACCTGCAAATAGGAGCAATTAGACAACCTTGTTGTAGATTTTAATAATCACCCTTACTTAGGATCTTCCCAAGAAATCCTTCATAACACTGGTACCAAGGCATGCATCTTCCTGTTGAGCATACATCTTTGTCTTAAATGCCTTGATTAATATTGGTACTCAGAGAATAGTTGAAGAAAGTTATCTTGGTGGTTGCATGTGTCTTGGAATCTCATTTAATCTTAACAAGTTTATGGAAGACATCTTGTCTGAGGAGAGTCTTTTTTTCCCCCATATAAATATTTTATTTTTTTTCCAGTTACATTTAGAGATAATTTTCAGCATTTGTTTTTATAAGATTTCCAGTTTCAAATTTTTCTCCCTCCCTTTCCCCTCCCCAAGACAGCGAGTAATCTGATATAGGTTATATATGTAGTAGTAGTAGTAGGCCTCCACCAGTCTCGGACAACCATGGATCAGTGCCTCTAAGAGCCACAGGCCACAGTGTGGCTGTGCAGTCTGAAATGGGAGCCGCAGCTCCTGAGTGACTTTTAACTGGTAACTGCTGCATCCCGTGTTGTATCTACCCCATGAGGAGTAGCTGGAGTGTCCTCTCCAGGGCACTGGCCTGGGTGGATCAATTGGAAAACAAGCTGTTGCCCATGCAGCAGGTTTTCCCTCTCTTCGACATTGGTGGATCCAAAGGAGAGGCAGAGCCAATATAGTTTGGCACCAGTGCCACCTCAGGAGTTGCCAGAGGGATGTCATGTCCAACATCCAACTGCCTAAGGGACTCCGACTCCTGATTTTTCCTCGGGGTTAACTCCCGAAGCCTTTCCCATATATGGGTATAGCCGCAAGGCAGCGGAGGTTTAAAATCAGGATTTCCTTCCCCTAGGTCAGTTGCCTGCCAAGGCTAATGAGCCCCACCTGCCCGAAGGGACTGGTTTTAAGGCGCCAGAGACTCGACTTCGCCCCTTCTCCTGTTAGTGGAAACAGTTCCGCCACGAGAAGGCCAGGAGTTGGGCGTCGGTTGTCAGAGGCTATTTGAGATGCACACTATTGGAGTATTTTATAGAGAGTGGGAGCTTATCCCCACTCCCACCCCGGCATGACAAACCTTTGGAACCGTTGTTATATATGTACAATCACATTAAACATATTTCTGCAATAGTCATGTAATGAGAGAAGAATAAGAGCAAAAAGGAAAAACCTCAAAAAAGAAAAACAATAGAAATAATATAGTTCGATCTGCATCCAGATTCAACAGTTCTTTTTTTTTCCCTGGATTTGGAGAGCATTTTCCATCATGAGTCCTTTGGAACTATCTTGGATCGTTGTAATGCTGAGAAGAATCAAGTCTATCACAGTTGATCAACACACAATGTTGTTGATACTGTGTACAATGTTCTCCTGGTTCTGCTCATCTCAATCATCATCAGTTCATGCAAGTCCTTGCAGGTTTCTCTGAAATCCATGAAGACAGTCTTTAAAGGCTTCATTTCATGGGCAGCTAGGTGGTGCAGTGGATAAAGCAACTGAGTTCAAATCTGGCCTCAGACACTTGACACTTACTAGCTGTGTGACCCTGGGCAAGTCACTTAACCCTCATTGCCCCACAAAAAAAAGGCTGCATTTCATTCTATCTGGTACAATGGTGTTGTTGTTTTTCTAATCAACAAACAATAGGTATGGTGTGATCTTGTATTGTCTATACTACCTACTCAATTGTATAGTTATGCACATGTGAACTGCTCTAGAAAATCACTGTGAATATCTTTTCTCATATTTTTATCATGAATGTCCTCAATAAGTATATAGATATGGGTCTGTAGTTTCAGATATCTTTTTGGTTGTCTTTTTTGATCCCTGAATTCCTTAAAAATCTTGTCACTGCTAGCCAAGATTTCTCCTGTATTTCAGGTCCAGCCAGCCTTTCACACTTATTACCATTGGGTATATAAAAGCATTATGTAACAGTATTATTGTCATTGTTTTGAGGTATAAAATGTTTGTAGGTTTTTTGTGGGTTTTTTTAAAGTCCATTACTAGATTCCTGTACCTGATGCTAGGTTTAGATAAGATTCCCAGTTTTCTCTACTTCCCATCAAACTAGGTGCTAGATTTGAGATACTATAATGACTTTAGACTATTCCACACTCTGCTATAGCCCCCAAACCCTATAATCTCTCCTATGAGCTTAGAACATGTTTTATTCTAGGGCAGGCACATAGCAGCATAGCTTAGCACCAGAAGCTTAGGTTTGAGTCCTAGCTCTGATACTTATTAACTTTGTGACCTTGGATAATTCACTTGGCCTCTCTGTGCCTCAGTTTCTTTAACTCTAAAAAGAGGGTAATTCCACTTAACTTTGCTAACTACCTCAGAGGATTGTTGTGAAGAATGCATTTTGTAAGGCTTAAAGCGCTATAGAAATGTGAGTTACTATCTTCTTCCTGGAAAGAGAGTACCATTTTTAATAGGATGAGATAATCTTATAGCTTAAACCTGCAGTCAAGAAGCCTCCAGGGTTGCCATTAATAGAAATTTAGAGCTGGAAGGAACCACCTCTTTTTCCAGATGAAGAAACTCCACTCTTCCTTCTGACTCCCTCATTTTTGTCAATAGCACCATCATTCTCTTAGTCTCTCATGTTAAGAACCAGGTGTTGTCTTTGACTCTTCCATCTTCCTTACCTCCCAGATCCATCACTTAGCAAGTCTTGTAAATTCTACCTCTCTGATAGCTTTCAATTTCATCCTCTCCCTCCTTTATTGCCACTAGGCTAGATTAGTAAATTATCACCTAATATTTCTTTCCTCCTCTACTTTCTTACCTATTCAATTCATCAAATACTGCAGTTAGAATAATCTTCCTTTTGCATAGATCTAGTCACATCACCCCTCTGTTCAGAAAATAATCACTGGCTCCCTACTGTTTATTGAAGTAAAGCTCCAATTCTCTGGCTTGTCATTAAGGGACCAACACCACTCAGCCTTTACAACCTTATCTCATATTATTTTCATCTTATGTTTTGCTCTAGCCAAAACTACACTACTCTGTCCCTTGAATAGTATCTGCATTTAACTACCTCTGTGCCTTCACTCATGTTGTTCTTTATGTCTGCACTGCCCTCTCTTCCCCTTTTCTGTTGTCCTTAAAACTTAATTGAAATGCTACATCTTCCATGAAGTCTACCGTGATTCCCAGGAAGTAATGACCTTTCTCACCTTGGACCTCACATTGTGATATACTTAATGTTATTTTGTATCATAATTATTTCCATATGTGGCATTTTCCTCTCCTAGACAATACCACTCCTTCTGACTCAATAGCTTTTCCCTCTTCTCTCTCACCCCATCCTTTCTACTTAGCCTGCCTTAATCTTACCTTTTCTGGTAAAAATCACCATCCTCCCTGTCTTCCAGCTCCTTGGATGGTTCTGTACAACTTACTGGGAAATCGGGAAAATATTCAGGATCGATATGTATACTTATTGTTTCCCAAAGAGACAAGGGTCTTAAAACCTAGAGGAGGGTGGGGAAAATAATGGGAGTGGTAAGGAGCAGGCAGTTGGGGGAAGGAGCTTTATTCTCTTTTATTCAAACCATCCACTGTGTTAAGCATCTGTCCCCACATATTTTACAGTGCACATATATTGGCTAAAGAATTAGGTGGGTAAAGAGGTGATGGCCTAATTTTCTGTTTCTTCTTCATCTACCCTCTATACCCCACAAGAGGAGGTCCAGAACCAGGGCAGAAAGGGAAGCCGTGATCACTAAAAGCCAGCATGGCTTCATCAAGAAAAGGTCAAGTCAGACTAACCCTCATTTTCTTTTTTGACAAGATTCCTAAACTGGCAGATCAAGGCAATGTCGTAAACTCGGCATACTTAGATTTCAGCAAAGCATCTGACAATCTCCTGTGCTATTCTACAGACATGGGCTAGATGGTAATACAGTTAGGTATATTTAAAACTGATTGAATGACCAGACCGAAGAGAAGTCACTCATGGGTCAATGTGGAATTGAAAGGAAGTCTCTAGGGTCTCAAAGATAAATCCCTGGTCCTGTACTCTTCAATATTTTTATCAATGACTCGTTTAAAAGCATATATAACAGGGGCAGCTAGATGGCACAGTGGATAGAGCACCAGCCCTGGAGTCAGGAGTACCTGAGTTCAAATCCGGCCTTAGACACTTAACACTTACTAGTTGTGTGACCCTGGGCAAGTCACTTAACTCCAACCGCCTCACTTAAAAAAAAAAAGCATATATATCATGCTTTTCAAATTTGCAGTCACCATGAAACTGGAAGGACTAGCTAATGTGTTGGACAACAGACTTGGGATTCTCAAAGATCTTGACAGGCTAGTATGACAAGAAAGTAAAGCTTAATGGGGGCAGAGTTACTATTCTATACTACAGTCATCTTTCAAGAAAGACTGTGTCATAGTACACAGAAGGCCAACCCTAGAGTCAAGATGTCCTTGATTCGGGTCCTACTTCTGACACCTGGGCAAGTCTCCTAACTTCTCAGTGCCTCTGAGCAATTCTGAGCAATCCTGCTGATCTGCCTGCATGGAGAGAGATCCTCCACTGTGAGTTCCCTACACTAATAAAATTATTGATGTGGACTCTCCCTTTTCCAACCTACCCCCAGAGCCTCCAAATTCATAAGTACAGGATAGAGTAGTCATCACTAGACAGCAGTTCATGTGCTAAAGATCAGAAGTGGGGTGGGGTGCTAGATGGTGCAGTGGATAGAATACCAGCCCTGGAGTCAGGAGGACCTGAGTTCAAATCTAGCCTCAGACATTTACTAGCTAGGTGACCCTGGGCAAGTCACTTAACCCTGATTGCTTCCATAAAATAAAGATAGGGGGGTTTTAGTGGACCACAAGCCCCAAATAGGTCAACAGCACGATAATTAAACAACAACAAAAAAGCCAATGTGACCTTAGGCTGAAACAAGAGAAGAATAGTGTCTATAATGAATGAGGTGACAGTCTCATCATAATCAGACCACATCTACAAAGAATTGTGTTTGGTTCTTAACACCTTGTTTTAGGAAGGCTATTGAGGCTCTATATCACATGACCTTTCTAACCTCAGACCTCACAGTGCCACATACAACAGGCAGTCAGGATGGCTTGAATACTAACCATGTCATAAAGTCAGGATGGTGCTGAGAAAAAAAGCACCAGATTTGGAATCAGAGGATGTAGGTTTGAACCCTATTACCTATGTGGGCTTGATCAAGTCACTTAATTTCTCTGTACCTTAATTTCATTTTCTGTAAAATGAGGGTTTGGCTGACTTCTTTTAGATGACCTCTGAGTAACCCTGCAACCCTGAGATTTGGGGATTCTTTTATTATCTGATGTAGCTTGCAGGCCACAGACATCTTTAACAAACTTTTTAGTGTATAAAGATCGTGGCCCATGTGTTAAGGGGGGAATATGGGTTCCTCCCCAAAGGGAGGCCCTAATTCTGGATTCACATGGACCAGATTCAATCCTGGAGGGAGCCCAGCCCCAAAGAGAAAAGAGTCAGGCTTTTCTTGGACTCTCTGGCCCATTGTGCTCCACTACCACCTCTACCTCCCAGAGTAAAATTCAGCCAGGGGGGGGGGGGGGGGGGGGGGGTGGGGAATGCAGAATTTCTTTAGGAAAACTTAGGTATGGTTCATGCATGTCTAGGGTCTCTCCAAAAAAGGATTAATAGAATCCTTTTTAGAAAATTTACTAAATGTACAAAGTAGTGAATATCAGAGATTGGACAGCTATATATTTCTTCTACAACAAAAGAAATATTTAAGATTTAAAAGTGATAAATACAAATGAACAAATACTTAAAACATATGTAGCAAATATCTGTTGCCTCATTCTGTGAGTCTAGCTACATTATGCCCTCAGGGTTCTAGGGGGCACCCCTGAGGGGTTAAGATGTCTCTTCTCCACCTCTCTTGGATGGAGCCTGTTTCAAGTGTATTCTTCTCACTGTGAGCAATCACTGATTGGGCCTCAGTTGCATTTAGCCAACTAACATAAATTAGCTTTTATCAAGGGATATTTACTTAGAACATATAGTAAGAACAGAAGTTCAAATATTTCTTCCCCCAAATACCTAGTGTTGGGTGCACACTCTCCCCATACCACTTTGGTCTCTGGGGAGAGTAGTTTCAGACAATGTCATTTCTATGTTCACACCCAAATTCAGTATCCTTACTGGTTGAGATCCCACTTCAGCTATTGATGGCTGGGTTCTTGGGGGTTTCAAAGGTATGTTGGCTGCAAAACTTGGCATGGCCTCAACTCTAGGACCTTTTGGATCTCAGATGGCCCATTCTTCTGCCCTTTCAACTCACAGTCATAGTCACCTCCTTCACCTAAAAAAGAGAACACTTGCCAAGAGAAAACACCAAGGTACTCATTCACCAGGCCACATGTTGGCTTTGCTTGAGGAGGGTTCAAGGCTTCTTCCCTTGCAGCACTGTCTCTCTTCTCTTGCCAGACTGGAAGAAATCAAAATAAAGTGAGAAGGGGCAGCTAGATGGCGAAGTGGATAGAGCACTGGCCCTGGAGTCAGGAGGACCTGGGTTCAAATGTGAACCCAGACACTTAACACTTTCTGGCTGTGTGACCATGGGCAAGTCACTTAACCCCAATTGCCTCACCAGAAAAATAAAAAAATAAAGTGAGAAGATGAGACTGACTAAAGTCTTTGGAATCCCCAAATTCAACTCTTCCACTACAGCCAATCATAGAGGCTACTATTTATCCCATGGTCATGAGATAGGAACCATTTACAGAATGTCTGCATATGCTCCAAATCTCTCCAAGGCATTTCAATTACACATCATCATGACTCTTCCTAACCTCTTCCATATGAAGAATTGAATCCGCAGGACTCTGTGCATGCTCATAAGGACTGGGCTGAGTGGACAGTACCCAATTAACACATAAAGTAGTAACCTGTCATTCCTATTACGTTCTCTCGGGTAGTAGAAAACACACCCAGGTGACTTGTGGGACTGCTGACCAGGCATTTTATTTTCACCCTGGTTCTGCACTGTTTAAAAAATCTACTCAAGGTCTTTTATCTTTAGGCCACCCCAGGCACACATGGCTCATCCTCCTGGCAGTGGCCATCTCCTCTGAGAAAGGGTATAGTAGCAGAAAGCAACTGTTACTGTCAGCCCCTAGATGTCTCAGGGACTTTGAACCTCTCAGGCTTATGAGGAAGCCACCAAGGCTGGAAACATCCATGGCAGGCTTAATATTTGGAAACCCGTGTTCACGGAAAGAAACACCCAGAAGAAGAGGCAGCTGGGGGATCTGACATCTAGTTTCAGGCTCACCTAGAAAGTCACATGCTCTCATTTTTCATATGTATGAAGCTGTCATAGCTATAGCTGGGGAAGGGGAAAGAAATCCTATCCTTTCCTCACTAAGAGTCTAAGAGAGAGCTCCCAGAGTCTCAACTTGCTCAGAAGAGAAGGGCAGAGAATTTGGTTTCTTTGAAGCCTGTTGAGTGGGTGGCTCTTTCTAGTTCAGTCACCAATCCCCTTTGACTCAGCTTCCAGTGACAGGGACCTGGAAGGCTAATATAGGATTGTGGTATCACCACACAGTACAAGTCCTTCAGTTGGATCCAGAGCACCTGTCTCTCTTTTCAGAGCCAGAGCACGTATCCCTGCTCTATGGGAAGTGCTCAGCACAGTAGGGAGCTTTCTTGATTACTCTCATTACAAGTATAATCTTTGTGTCAGAGACACAGGACCTGATGCTTTGGTCGTTCTCCTGGCTTAAGGGCCCCCATCCAGTAAACCATTAAAAAAATGCAGGTATGGTACCTGGTATTACCCAAAAAAGGTTATTAAGCAAAAGAACAAATCAAAAAAGATATTCAAGTGAGCAAGCATGAAACCCAAAGATGTACAAAAATCCTCAGTGTTACAGAAGCTTTTCCAAATCTCTAAACGTGGTTCCATCCTGGACCATTGAATCTCTGCCATTTGAAATGGAAGGTAGAAAGACTTCGTTGTTATTGTCATTGTTTGTTTCTTTTGCCATTCCTAATGGGAACCCACCTCTCCACCACCCACAGCCCCAGCCTGTATTTTCTTATGTGAGGTAAGGAAAAATCCAAGTTTGCCACTCTTGCAGTGCTATTTTCCTTAAGTAAAATGAAGACAAAAATCTCCAAAGTAAACTTCTGTTGTGGTACAGTGGAAGGGTCTCTGGATTGAGGACAACAGACCCCTGAGTTCAAATACAGGCTCTGCCACTAGTGTGACCACAGGCAAGTCACTTTCATCGCTTTGACCCTCAGTCCTCATTAGTAAAATGAGATTGTTGGATTAGATGACCACCAAAGGCCATCACACCTCAGAGCACGGGGCCTGATACACAGTGGGTGCTTCATAAATGCTTGCTCTCTTCCTATTCCTCCCTGGTTCCCCTTCTTTCCCTGGATGCTATGACCCTCAGTTCACTCTGGACCCTTCTCTGAATATTTTCTCTTTTCTTCCTTCCAGTCTTTATTAGCTTCTAGCTCCAGCATGTGTCAAGGCATACCCTTTATTGCCTTTAATTTCTTATTTGGAGAAAGGAAAAGGAAAAAAATCCTATCCCTGTGCTCACAGAAACTACTAGACCAATAAGGACCCATCGCCTGCCTACACTGTGGATGTGCAATAGATTGCCACCAGATACCACACTAGGAGACTTGGATCAGTTAGTAATTTTAATGAAGACTAAATATAATTAATTATATAATTATATTACAATGGACCCTACAAATATGAGTTTCTGATTAACAGTTGAGACTAGATAATATAAATTTGTAGTGGGGTACACACTACCACAAGATTACTTTTACTCTTCCTTAATGCTTTCTCCATAGTGGCTGTTCCAAACCTTTTCTTCCCTCATCAAAACTCTCATGGTACCCCTTCCCCCTTTTCCTTTATAGAAAAAACAGAGGCCATTTGTCATTTGCTCCCTCTTTTTCTGTTCAACATCTCAAAACTGTTTGACATCATCCTCCATACTTCTCCTCTCACTTCTGATGAAGAGATGGCCCTTATTACTAAGGCTAACCCCTCTTTTTGTACCTTTGATCTTATTCCCTTCCATTTCTTTTAGCAAATTGTCTTTATAACCATCCTTTCTCTATATAATATTTAATGTCTTACTCTCTGCTGGCTCCTTCCCTGATGTCTACACATTTGCCTAGTTCTTCCCCATCTTTAGAAAATCCTCACTTGACCCTACCACCCCTAAGGTTTTTGTCTTTGATATCTCCTCCCTTTCACAGGTGTGTGTGTGTGTGTGTGTGTGTGTGTGTGTGTGTGTGTGAGAGAGAGAGAGAGAGAGAGAGAGAGAGAGAGAGAGAGAGAGAGAGAGAAAGAGCGCGCGCGCAAGAGAGCGCTACTCTTAAGAATTGCCTGGAGCACTGTGTGGACTTGAACCCAGAGCTTCTTGATTCCAACGTTAACCTTTTCTCCATTATGCCATACCACTTTATACATAGTGAATCCCTAGATGGAACAGTGGATAGAGTGCCAAGCCTGGAATCAGGATGACCTGAGTTCAAATTTTGCTTCAAACTCTTCCTAGCTGTGAGACTCTGGGCAAGTCACTTAGCCTCTGTTTGCCTCATTTTCTTTAGCTGTAAAATGAGGATAATAATAGCATTATTGTGTTGATCAAATAAGATAATAATTGTAAAGCACTTAGCCGAGTAGCTGGCTATATAAACATTAGTGGTTATTGTGTTATGTGGTAGTGTAGTATAGTGTATTGTATCGTATTATATCATATTACATGATATATAAATGCTAGTTGAGTTGGATTAGGTTAGAAGCCAGTTGCTAGCTAGGAACTATGACTGATTCTGTACTGAGCCTGTATTTTTCACTGTCTGATGTATTCTACCATCCAAATAATGTGCCAAATCAAATAGGGATTGGGGCTGGGGAGGAAGTGAAGAAGATGACATGTTGACATTGGTAATGATGCATAGGTGTTCCTACTGATATGTTGAGTTATGGCCTATTTTAAAATTTTTTCTTCTGATTTTGGTATCTCTAGCTGTAGGGGATATAAAGATGACAATTGCACAGTCCTTGCCCTTAGGGAGCTTAGAGTCCCATAGGACAGATTTTACTTCTACACAAGTAATTTGAATACAGGGCAGAATGTGAAAGTGCTAAAAGGACTCTGGAAGTTAAGGCCACATAAAGGAGGAGTCATCTGAGCTGGCCTCTTCTGTAGGCCCCCAAGGCATCTTTTCCAGGGCCCTGCCATCTGGGTTTGAGTAGGAGGCCTTTGGGTTTTTCTCTGATGTGAGCTCTGGCTTCTACTGTGCCTTTTCCCCTAAATGACCAGGCTCCAGCTGCACTAATGAAGATAATAATTAATGAGACTTCAGCACCATGATTCCAGCTTCTTTATCATTAATTGTTTCCATGTAACCTTTGTACTATAAGCTCCGTACTTTGCTAATTCCCAGACCAAATGATAAACTTCTCTGTTCATTCATTCCTGATCAGTCCCTGGATCCTGGCTCTGTTGAAAAATTTTTAATGTCATTTGTTTACCAGATAGATGCTATTGCTTGGCTTCTGTGACTGGAGAAGTATCCCCACCTAGAAGAATAGATTTAGTTGTGAGGACAGAAATAGGCAGACTTAGAAGACTTAGCAGTTCTATTCTTTCTAAATGTTTTAGAATCATGAAGATCTCCATCTAATATGGTCTAATAGGTTAAGCCTAGTGCTGAAACTTCAGAAACCTAGGCTCTGTTGTGCTTCATTCTTATAAATACTAATTCCTGCAGATTATAGAGAATATACTGAAATGCAATAAAAATTGTCCTATAACCCTGATTGTTGTTCAGTCATTTCAGTTGTGTCCAACTCTTCACAAGTCCATTTGGGGTTTTCTTGGCAAAGATCCTGGAGTGGGTTGCCATTTCCTTCTCCAGCTCACTTTACAGATGAGGAAACTGAGGCAAAGTGAGTTAAATGACTTAGGGTCACACAGCTAGTAAGTTTCTGAGGGCACATTTGAATTTGGGAAGATGAGTCTTCCTGACTCCAGTTCTGGTACTCTATCTACTGCACCACCTAGTTGCCCACCCTGATCATGTAGTTCAATTTTAGCCTTTGCCTTCCTCATGGTCTTTTTTTAAAACAAACAAACAAACAAACAACAAACAACATTTACCTTGAAACATCCTCCTTGGGTCCATGCCCTCTCATTCTTCTGAATGTCAGCCCCACCCCACCACCACCCCCACTTCCTGACAGGAGCTCAAATTCCCATTCTCCTGAGGCAGGATGAGTATTCTCTCTAAAACCCAAATCCCTACAGATTATACTCACTGGAATTTCCCCATCTTCCTTTATAGAGTATCTCTCTTATCCTATGGGAACATACATTCATCCCCTTCCACCACTGAAACAAGTCCCTCCCCCCCAAACACACACACTTTATAATCCTTCCATTTGCCCCCTCCAATTTATTGGTAGGCTGTAGGCATTCTTCTTCCTAAGAGACTATGAGAATTGTTTTTCCTTCATTGTTAGCCTTTAACTTGATTAGGGTACATCACATCCTCTATCTTCTTCCTCCTCCTTTATGTGACCTCCTATTCTATAATTTGGTACTTCCCCTGCAAAAAAACAAAAACAAAAACACCTGATTTACCTTTAGGCAGGATGTTGTGATGTTTAGTCTATGATGTTTCAAGCTTGTTTCTCCACCATCACTTTTGTTTGTCTTCTGCTTTCACCCTTGTTTCCTTGTGTGCAGTTAGAAAGAAATCTCTTCAGGATTTCTAAGGTTCTTATTTTGTTGTTGTCCTTGGTTGCAACATTTGTTTACCTTTCTCATATATCTGTTGTCTAAGGTGTTTGAAAAGCAAATAATTTCTTCAGGTCTGATTTTCTTTCTAGGAATGCTTCGAATGCCTCTTTTTATTGAACAGCCATTTTTTTTCATTAACAGGCTCAAGTTTGCAGAATATGTCATGTTTTAGGTTGCATTTTGAGTTCTTTTGCTCTTTGGAATACATTATTCTATTCCCTCCTGTGGCTTTCTGGTAGGTGCAGAATAGTCTTGTATTATTTGAATTTCCTTTCCTTTATATTTGAGGTTGCTTGCAGAATTTGTCGTTTGTCATTGGGGTTGTTAAATTTAACCACTATATGTCTTCTTGTTTGCAGTATAGGATTTTGTTTTGTTTCGTTTTTCTGAAGGAAATCTGTGGATTCTTTTGATTGGCACTGTTATCTGTGTTTACAAGTTCAAGGCAGTTTTTTGCATTATTTCATGCATTATGGTGTTCAGGTCATGGTCTTTGAGGAGACCCATAATTCTTAATTTGTCTAAATTCTTCAGTTGTCTCCACACAATGCTGTCTTCAAAATCAATGTTTTGTTTGTATGAAGATGTTTTCTTTTAATGTTATTAACTTTAGCTTCTCCCAGATCGCTCTTCACTTCTGTGTAATTACACTCCCAGTCATTTATTCTTTTGTTTCCTTGCTGAAACTTGCCATCATGTATTCATATTTTTTCTATTCTGCCAATTATTTCTGCCATGCAAGCCATATATTTTGCTTTCACAATTCTTATTTCTCTCTCAAACCATTTGGGAACATGTTTCTGGGGTTCTGTGTTCTCTTAGGAATCTACAGAGTTTTCTCTCTCACCAAGTGTTGATTCATTTTCCTTTATCTTGCAGTATTTACTCATAGATGTCTGGACTCTTTTACCTGATTTGGAGCCCACATTCCCTTATGTTAATATTTTATCTGTTGATGTATGTGTTTATGCTCAAGGTCTTTTCTTCCTTTGGTAGTTTCAGTCTTTTTTTTTCTTATCTTCTCCTATTGCTTACATGCTTTGATGGCAGTTTCCCTGGGAAGTAGACCTCGTTTTACATGCCTCAGTTTCTGATCTGAATGACTTCTCAGGGAACAGAGTCAGCCTCACTTGGATACTGGGCTTTTTTCCACATACAGGTGCTCTACCCTAATTCTCTCTGTTTCTGAGTTCTCTGAATGAACGCTATTGCAGCACAAAATACTGCCATGATGCCATCCCAGCTTGAGTAAGCTTCTGCTTTTTGGTTTTTTCCCACTGGGGTACAGGTGGAGGTAGGGTAAGGGAATAGTGTTGAGTTCTATTGAAAACCTATTGTTTGGGCCTGTGCTAACCTGCTGCCAAACCAGGATGGGCTGCTGAGGGGGCACATTAGAGCCTAGAGATTTGCTTTCTCTTCTATAAATTAGTTCATTGAATTGTTACCTTGTTTGATGTGTCCTAGACTATGGAGATGGCTGAAATCCATTTATCTCTTGCCCATGATTCCTATTTTGAAGCGTTTAAGAGGCTAGGATCACAAAAAAAGGTCTGTTTCTCCATCTTGTTGCTCATGTGAGCTAGAAATCACCCTTATAGTTTTTTCTTTTATAAAAATTTTATCGGGTTTCTTTCTTATATGTAGTAATTATCTAGTGTACCTCCCTTCCCCATTTAACCTTCCCTTGTAAGAAAGAAAAACCTTCTTAATGAAAGACTACATATGATGGCCTATGCAACATTTCTTGCTTAGGCCATTAGATGTAGTCTTTCATCTGTCTACCACAAGTCAGTCATTCAGGAAGCAAGTATTTGTTTAGTGCTTACTTTTGCACTAGCCACTGTGCTAAGCACTGGGGATACAAAGAAGGGTAAAAACAATCCCTGCCCTCAAGAAGCTTACATTTCAAAGGAGGAGACAACAAGGAAACAACTCAGTATATAGCTTGTATGTACTAAATTGTTTCTTCGTTGTCACCTTTAAGCTTTTTAAGTCTTTTTTAACTTTCCTTTACACTATTTTTTTGGGGGGTGAGGCAATTGGGGTTAAGTGACTTGCCCAGGGTCACACAGCTTGTAAGTGTCAAGCGGCTGAGGCTGGATTTGAACTCAGGTTCTTCTGAATCCAGGGCCGATACTCTATCCACTGTGCCACCTAGCTGCCCCTCCTTTACACTATTAAAATTAATTGAGATCCTCCAAAAAACTTTTGTTTATTTGGATAATATCTATTTATATTTACTGTATTAGAAAGTAAAATATCTTTGTATTTTTATGAGAATAGTTCTGACCTCATGGACTCCCTGGAGTCTCAGAGATCTCTAGGGGGTCCTAGACCACACCTTGAGAACTGTTTCAACCAAGCATTTGACATAGCCTTTTTAGAAGCAATGGTAGCAACTGATTACTCTTCCTAGAACAAAAGGTACAAGGTTGGGATGGGGTTGTGTGTGGGAGTGAGGATGGCAAGATGTCTGCAGTAGGTAGATATAAAGCATGGTATGGGCCTGGCTAGATATAGTGGGTTAGGTGAATTGGCATTCACTAACACATCAATCAAGACATCTTAGTCTCAAGGTAGAGTTCCAGAGCTAGATGGTTTAACTCCCCCAGAAAGGAGGATTATGGATTCTGGAGGTCTCACCTGGAGGGTAGTTTTTCAAGTGGGGAGAGGGGAACAACCATATGGCAGATAAAATGTCCAGGGTAGATACCTGTTGTCACAAATCAGACTAAAATCCTGTATTCCATTTCAGGATGCCACATATACCCGGGCCTCTTACCCCTGAAATTTCTCCACCCAGCAGCATCTTCAATGCACTGGGAATCTTGAGTAATAACAATACAGAATACAGAATTACCAGCAAATATGGCTTAAATTTTGAAGCATTCTTTTCTATACGGACACAGGTTAGTTTTTTTAGAAAGAATTTCCTTAACTTCTTCCCCATCTCCTCACTATCACCTCTAGCAACCCACCCTAATTAGCTGAAGATTCATTTCCTACCTTACTTCTCTCTATATCCCCTGTATTCAAACAAATGAACAAAAAACATATATAGTTTTTGTCCTTGAAGTTCTGAAATCTCATGAGGTTTTGTTGTTCAGTTGTGTCCAATTTTTTGTGAACCCATTTGGGGTTCTCTTGGCAAAGATACTGGAATGGTTTGCCATTTCCTTCTCCATCTCATTTTACAGATGAGGAAACTGAGGCAAACAGCGTGAAGTGACTTGCCCAGGGTCACACAGCTAGGAAATGTCTGAGTCTGGATTTGAACTCAGGAAGATGAGTCTTCCTGACTCCAGGCCTGATACTCTACCCACTGTGTCACCGAGCTGCCCTATGTGACCAATAGAGATATCAATACTATACCCTCTGGATCTATTAGAACCAAGGATAAGGTTGCAAATATGACCAACTTTTTTCCCCCTGAATAATAAAACATCCTCATGAGGTCATACTCATTCAAAAATGGCACTCAGATGCTAACTCATCGCCTCTTTGAGTTCGTTTAAACTTATTCACTCATTTAGCATTTAAATGCCTGTTATGTGCCTGGGACTGTGCGGGGGGGGGGGGGGGGGGGGGGGGCTGGAGAACAAGGTATAATCCAAGTTGACTCTGCCATCTCGGAGTTTATACTCTCCCTGGGTAGAAACAACTTGTGCTCAGATAAGTAAATACAAAACGTGTAGAAAGTCCATACAAGTTAATGTAGGGAGGGGGACAGGTTGAAGCATTTTCAGCTGGAGCATAAGGAAAGGCCTGGAGGAGTTAGTTCATTCTAGGCATGGATACAGGAAGTGACATATCTATGGGAAGTACCACAATTAGGCCGCTCTGGCTATGAAACTGAATGAGGAAAGCAGTGTGTATTCAGTCTGAGAAGGCCCACCCCAGCCTTCTCCCCCTCCCCCCAATTTTTTTTTTTTTTTTTGCGGGCAATGAGGGTTAAGTGACTTACCCAGGGTCACACAGCTAGCAAGTGTCAAGTGTCTGAGGCCGGATTTGAACTTAGGTCCTCCTGAATCCAGGGCTGGTGCTTTATTCACTGAGCCACCTAGCTCCCCTCCCCCCCCCCCAAATATTTGCTGGTCCAGGGCCTACCACTGACATAGTCCATATAATTGTTGAAGTTAAAAATAGTTCAAATAACAAAGAGGCCCCTGGCTACTGTGGTGGCTACCTTCCCAAATTAGCAGACCCCTAATGATTCATTCTTAGGAACTTGATTTTACCAGTCTACTCAGGCAAAGGTGATTAGGTTTTGGTGGACTGATTTGTATTAACCAAACACAGAAGAAACCAACAGTGGATCTGAACTCAGAGCATTTGGGTTCAACCCTTGCTTTCCTACTTGCTACCTGTGGACCTAGGTCTAGTTACTTCTGCTCTCTGGGCCTCAGTTTTCACCTCTACAAGAGAGGGGGTTGGATGATGATCTCAAAGGAACTTTCTAGCTCTAAATTCTGCAACATTGTGATAAACCATATCGTCAATTTATAGGCTTAATATTAAGAGAGATATCTGGAAAGACAACTAATAAAAAGCCCTTTGTTTAAAGGTGTGCTCTCTCTCCCCTTATAGCTTAGTCTACTCAGGAGACCAAATGATAAAATCAGAAAGATCAGAAATCACAGTGATGCTTGGCTAATCTCATTCATTGATTCTACTATATCCCATTTGAGGTTGGCAGGACTGCTCCCCTTCTCCCACCTCCATCTCCACATGCTGATTGTATATCCCTAAGTCTGGGGGATGTTGTGTGGGGTTTTTTCAATAGATATTTGCAGGATGTCAAACACTACCCCCCTTTTTTTTATATCAGGATATTAGTATTTGTCAAGACTCAGTCACAGAATGCTGGTAATTAAAGAATTCTAGAGGCAAACTTTTGCTGGTTGTTTTTGTTCTTTAGGCTGGTGGCCTAAAGACCTCTGTTTGCATGTAAGTCACTGTTGTGCATTCAGTTTTCCCTCTGGGCTTCCCCACCCACTGTGCTTAGGAAGCCCTGCATTTCTTCCCCCAACTTCCTCGCTGAGAGTGTGCTGGCTATTCTCTCCCTTTCCCTAGTTCTGGGGCCATTTGAACACCCCAGGGTACATAGAGAGCTGTCTTCCTATGCCTTCTGTCCTCAGGAGGAAGTCACACAGAGGATTCTCTCCCATTCAAAGAGGGTCAAATGAGCACCTTTAACTGCTTCTTTAGGCAGGAAGCACAAAGAGGAAATGCAGCTAACACATTTCAGAGAGGCCTGTACCGGGGTGTAGCAAGAGCCCCTCAGGAAGAGTTCCTTTTCTTTCATGGATGTTTATGGAACATCTCCCTAATTAACTGGACTACCAGATTTGGTCCCTAGAAGGTGGCTGACTGTTGCTCCCCTCAGGGAGCCCTTATTCAGTGTACTCCCCCACAAATCAGTTAACCAGTGGATATAAATTAGCTTTCATTTTACAAAAGAATGTTTACTGAGAAGATGTTGTAAGGACAGAAGTTACAAACATGCCTCTAAACCAGGGGCACAATCTCCCTTCTATCCAGATTTGGTCTCTGGAGAGAGTAGAATCAAACTTAAAACAGAAAAGTAATGAGCCAGCCATTCCAGTTTCCCCTGATATTTATATTAGGATGAGTAAATTATCTTCAGTTCCTATCATTACTGGTCACCTAGCACCAGAGCCATGCAAATAAGCCCTAAGGAAGCATTTAGCAACACAGAAAGGGATGGGTTTGATGATTTACTTTATTTCTGCCATTATTTATAGGACCCTGTCCCCATTACGTATATAAACCTCTAGCAACCCTCTCTGGGGAACTCCTCACTTTGAATCCTCTCCCCACTTTGGGATTGGGTCCCCAGAGGGCAGCTGCTAGTCTCATGCTATAGTGTTTAGTCTGTGGGTCCTGGCTCCTACTACCAGAGCTCATGAGCCCCACCAGTATACCTCCCATTAACGCTAATTTAGTAGACACAATCAGCTTTTGGTAAAGGCATTTACTATGAAGGCATAGTAAGAATAGTGACTATAAAACATTCTCCTCCCAGAAACCTGGAATGCACTCTCCAGCGATTCCATATAGCACCTGTGGGAAAAGTTTTGCAGGCATCTAGTGTACAATGGTAACAAGGCACAGATGTAAAGAACACATGTGGCCTAGGCAAATTCAACTCTGGAAATACAGGGCATCAATTATTTTTAATTTGAGTGGATTTCTCACAAACCTACAACTTGAGCACAGTATATCTATTTGCTGGGTTACTAATGTGGGATCCTAGGGTTTCCACAGCTTGACTCTTGATTGCCAGGGATATCTCTCTCCCAAATTCATAGCTACCTCTCCTCTTTGCTCCTGGAGATGCCACTCTTTGAAACTGCTTCTAGCCATGAGTTAAGGTCTCTCTGTATCTGTGTCTGTCTAGAGTATGTTTTTCCCTCATCTGTGCCTTGAAATCTCTGGAACTGTCCAGTTACTACATGAGGTATCCCCTGGCCAAATAGTTCCACTGATAGATGCCGTGGTAAATGTGGGTATTATCAAAGGGAATATTGGCATTCTTTTTTTACACTTCTCTGGGGGAAAATCTCTTTTTCTCCCCTTCCATGAGTTTTGAAGAGCTGAATTCTCCCCCAACTTCTGGCTCTTGCATCAACTGCCTCAAACTTATTGGACTGATCCCTTAAGGACATGTCCTGTCATTGTTCATACAATGACATTGCTTCCCTCTGACTCACTGAAGCTTCTCATAAAGAAATCACCCAGCATGGACAGTTTGTACCTTGTTAATAATTTCTTTTTCTATAGTTGAGTCCTGGGCT
Organism: Dromiciops gliroides; assembly: GCF_019393635.1. Taxonomy (NCBI): domain Eukaryota; kingdom Metazoa; phylum Chordata; class Mammalia; order Microbiotheria; family Microbiotheriidae; genus Dromiciops; species Dromiciops gliroides. The sequence continues at coordinate 542,119,527 of NC_057862.1, read as the reverse complement.
TTCAAGGACTAATTCCTTTTTTACATACACATTTTAAAAAATGTATGGTGTATGCTCGTGTGTGATTAGTCACATCTATCATGAGTAAGCTAGATAAGGACACACACACATGGGTTGATGGCTTTGATGTCAGGGGACATACTTATTACTTCTCTCTAAAGGAAGGGGCCCAGTCTGGCCAGATTCTATTAGTCTAATACTCAGCAGTAAGGATCAAAGAGTATGCCAACATCACCTCTTGGCTCTTTGAGTTGAGGGAACTTGTTGAAGGAATGACCATCAGTAGAAAAGAATTCCAAGTCACATGGTGCCTTTATGGGAGCCCCAGGCTTATTGTTAAAAGTTAAAAGGTGGAAGGAATATAGATGAAAAGTTTAAGGATGGGAAGATATTCTGTGAATAATTAAGTAGGGGTCCCATAGGACATAGTGGGATGAGCTAGGCAATGGATGGACTGGGCTTGAGTGGAAATGACAAGTAGGAATGATTGAGACAAGAGGTATTTTGGTTAGAAAATGAATGTCTGGCAGAAGTTAGGATGGGAACCTAAGGTGATGAGATAATCAGGATTTGGAAATCAGTCCAATAGGAGGTAGATTACAGTGGTATGCTTTTTCTAAAGACCTAAACAGAATAGAAGATTTTCAGATTGTCTCCAGAGATTGAGATAAAATTTAGAACCTTGGTATTTTGGAGCATGTTCTTTGACGTACATTTTCCCATATGATTTCTCTTCTAGGCATACTATGGCTCTTTGGTTAAGGGAACAGGGCCTCTGAATATCCAGTCTCTAGTTGGGGGTAGGGGGAAGAGATGGGGGCTTGAATGGCTGTCCAGGTTCCTTGAAGTTTCTCTTAATCACTCAACTCCAACTCCTGACACCAAGCCCCCTGGACCTTCCCAATCTCTCAGAGAGTCTAATTCCTTGGGTTCAGAGATCTATGGTACCTTAATCCTAAAAAATCCTCTCCTGTCCCACCACCATCTTCCCGGACACATATTTTTTCTTTTACATTCACACACACAGAGATAACAAGGTGGAACATTTTCTAGGTTTTGGTTACAAAGGAAAAGAAAATAACAAACTCAGAGGTAATATTCCAGGAAATAAAGAAGCAGGAGAACTGGATTTGACCTTGAACAAATCACTTTTCTTCTCTAGCCTAAGTTTCCTCATTTGCAAAATGAGGATAATCATACATGTACTCTGATTATCTTACATCATTGTTAGGAAAACGCTTTGTAAACTTTAAGGTGCTATGTAATAAAAACTCCCACGCTGTATTAACAATACTAGTAGTAGTGATATATTGGTAGTAATGGGAGGCAGTTTGGTATAGTGGATAAAAAGCTAGCCCCAGAATTAGGAATACCTGGATTTAAATCCTGCCTTTGCCCCATACTGGCTCTATGGATAAGTGGACTTAATGCTGGGAAACTCTTTAAAACTTTAAGCTACAGAGAAGATACTGACCTGTATTGGTAGAGGAAGTTTTTCTATCAATAAAAATTGTTCTATGCCAATGAAATTACAATCCAGTTTTGATCTTAATTAACAGTTGTACATAAGCAATTAAGCTTCCAAACAAGCCTGTAGTGTTTTGTGTAATGCACATGCAGATGGAGATATGACTCCTAATTGGTAGAGAAAATGCTGAGAATGATGTGACACTTGATTACTTGTGGTGCAAGGTGTGGAAGTGGATCCAGAAATTTTTGGGATATGTGTGATTCGATACAGTCTTTGGGAGGGAAAGAAAGTGTCAGGTATTGCCAAGATCCCAGGATCTTTCTAGGTAAGCCTCTAATTGCTCAGAAAATAAAGAAACTATAGATATAGAAGAGAATCAGTCTCCTCCACATATCCCTAATTTCTAGTTTGCCTCCCAAGAGACTTCAGAAAGATAATTTCTCTCTAGGCGAAATCAGTATCTCTCTCTTGGTTCAAATTGAGATCTTATCTCACTCATCAGAAGAAGTCACTCTTGTGTATTTTCTAATGTACAGTTGACTTGTCATTTGCTGTAGTTATGTTCTATAAAGTCAACACAAGCACTGAGTTAACAAATACCAAGCCATTGCTCATAGGGGAAATACAGGGTTAGCCTCCTGCAAGCTTCTGGTCATGCTTACTTTGGCACTTTCTGAAGTGGCCTCCAGAATCATGTAGATCAGCAAATTTCCTCTTCCTTTTTCAGGATGAATCATATTATTGATTCATTAACATTGGACTCATGGTCAACAGCACCATAACTACCTAAATGAGGCTTATCTAACTCATGTATTTTCTCTGTAAAACACATCATACATAGCCTTCTTGTGCTTAGGAACACTAGATAGTGCTTCAGCACTGCACTTGGGGGCCATTTTAAACAGCAAAATCACCAACAAAAGGCACAAAAATGTTTTTAAAAAACCTAGCACTAGGGGCAGCTAGGTGGAGCAGAGTTATAGAGCACCAGCCCTGGAGTCAGGAGTACCTGAGTTCAAATCCAACCTCAGACACTTACTAGCTGTGTGACTCTGGGCAAGTCACTTAACCCCAATTGCCTCACTAAAAAAAAAAAAAAAACACCTAGAACTAAATAGACCATGAAAAGGATACTTGTTTACTATATGAGAGCTGCACCAACAAAGCAAAGCATCTCCTCATTCAACCTCAACATGCGCATCAGGTGACTCATTTTTTGTCATTCTGCACGTCTACAAATAACAGCAAAAGCATCCTGAACATTGATTTGGGGCATTACAAATAAATTTCATTGAGTAGGTGAATTCATAAATATAGAATCCATGAATAATGAGAATTGACTATATTCTAATCTGTAACTTCTCTGATTTCTTTTTGCTGTTTGCATGATAGTTTTACTTGCTATTCACTATTTGGAATGGTCTTTTGTGTAATCAGTGTTTGGTGAGAAGGGGCCAAACAGGCTTGTATAAGCTTATGGCTACCCTTAAGAATGACCAAGGAAGTAGCTTTTGTTTTAAATTAATTTTGTTCTGCTACTAGCTTGGGGTTAAGGAAGGGGTGCAGATAGATCTTAATCACACCAAATGCAGCTCTTGGAGGGAGGCAAGGGATGGGAAGGAACAAGTACTCAGTCACAACTTTTTTCCTGCTCCTTCTAGGCCAGAAATCAAAGTCTCCTTGGAGGGGGGTGGGACAGAATCCAGAGATATTCATACATGTTGTCTGTGAACCATATTTAGATAACCCACGTGGAAATTCATATATTACATGAGAACACATACATATCTTATACATATAAAAGAAATTTACTTCATCCCAGGCAGGGTCATACCTAAGTTTTCTAACTTAGTCCTTGATCTTCCATGAGATAAGAGCCACAGGACTGAAACTGTTCCAATGACTCTAATGAAGAATCCCTCTTTTCCTCCCAGAACAACCCAACCATGGTACTAGCAATCACTTAGTTAACCATCTATTTCCTTTGCACCTTTAATACTTGGATGAATGTGTAATTTCATTAGTATAGGTACCCCTTCCATACATTCTCATATCTAATTTTGCCTACATTTTTCTACATATTCTAAGCAGAGGAGTCAGCTAGTGTCTTTAAGGTCTTCCTGTGAGGGCATCACTGTAGCTTTCATAGAAATTCTTTGCAGATATGAACCTTCTTAGGTTCAGGCAAAAATCAACATTTCCCCCAAGAAACCTCAGAGAAGCTCAAAGCTGTACTTGTTCTCCTCCATCTCCACCGTGGACTTTGGGAACCACTGTCTTCTTCAATTAGGCAAAGGAGAAATGGAGGCAACAATGAGAGAGGTGCAACTCAGAACACATAGTGTGTCATTACCGGCAATAGAAATCAAGAGACTGGACTCCAAGCCTGGGATTTTATTCACTTCTAAAGCAGAGTTACTTTAATGCCTTTATTCCTGGTGTATTTGTGTGTGTGTGTGTGTGTGTATTTGTATGCACACAACTGTGTGTGTGCTTGCCTGTAATTGTGTGTCTTTGTGTTTTCCAACCACACTTTTCTGCTAGTTAATCTATAATGGAGAAAACTGTCTCAGTAATTTTGAAGGGGGGGAGAATAAAACCTTCTTCAGTGTCAACATTAAGAAAAAAATGGGCACTGAGCATGTGCAGAATAATTTTTCCTCCACATGCTTTATTAAAGAATTATATGACATAATTACACGTTATCATGTCTTTACACATATTTATGGTAATTACGTCAATGCACATTTGATGTTCTGTAATTACAGTAAATACACAACAATCCTGACAAATCACTTGATCAAAAATTCAAATTTCCCAATTGAAAGCTCAAGGGAAGAGAACGTTAACCCCTTTGGCTCCTAGCTGGTCCCTTTCCCTCACTGATCTCCTGCCCTTTAGGGGCATGTTGGGAGATGGCTGAGTGAGGACCTCAGGAGTCGGGAAGGTCCACATCCTCTTCTGTGATGCTTCCCTTAAAGGGATATCCTTGAGGCTGGTCAGTCCCACAGTATTCTCCATTTGTATCTTCCCTTTTATTCCAAGCCTGTGGTATAGTCTTATTACCCAGGAGGGGAGAGGATGCTGTTTCCTGACAGAGGCTCAGAGGATGCCAGCAGTCAGTAAATGTAAGTATCTCAGATGCCCTTCAGGAAGGGAACCCCACCAGGATCTGGGGGGAAGTCAAAAGGAGATGTTGCACTAGTTCTCTTCTCTTAAGAAGCTTGTGTAGAATGAGCTCTATCTCCGTGAATCTATTTCCTTCATCCCCTTAGCTGTTGTTAGTATCCACAGGAATCTGTTCCCTAGGGAATTCTAAATGGGTATGCCCACTTCCCTCTCTGCAAAACTCATGAGGACCTCATGCACAGATGCTTAGAAATTCTTTTCAAAACAAGGATTTCAATACATTGCATGCCTGTCTGAAGTCACATGGAGTCATGAGTTTGGTTGAAGGATTTTCTTTTCCTTCTATTAAAGAATTTGTCAGAGTCTCATGAATCCTGGTATCTAATATTAGGTGTTTTGCTGTTTTATGTTTAGATTTATCCAGCTAAACCAAGAACTGTGATAAGGAGGATAGTGTAATGAAAATGTTACTGAATTTGGAGTCTGAGAACCCGGGTTCAAATCCTGGCTGCTCTTTACTCTCTGTTTTCTTCCTCTTCTGAGCCTCAGTTTCCTCTTCTTAAAAGAAGAGGAGAGGGTTTGACAAGATCTTCTTCTCAAAGGTTCTTTCCAACTCTAAAGCTTGCAAATTCACCAAGATGAACCAACAGTTGAGCAACAAAAGAAGAGTTTATGTAGTTCATTAATCTCACTGGTGTGGTCATTGGAAGGCTTATATGGACCATCTTTTTAGTCCAGAAAGAAAATGATGGGCATGAGAACTCATTACAGCAGAAAACAGCCCAGCCACTGGGGAAATTCAGGGGCAGCAGCCTTCTGAGTCCCTCCAAGCCTTTTTGGATAGCTCATTATACTAAATTTCATTGGAAGATAATATCTGCGAGGTTGCCTACTCTAGTGGAAAGGCTCTGCAGCTACAAGTTCTAGTTTCATATCAGCCCTAAATAAGGACAACTTGATGAAGAACAAGTGCTGAACTTGCGCATGGAGACATCCATGTTTGCATCTCATCTCTGGAACTTGTCATTCAAGTGACAAGGGGCCATCAAACCCCTCTGAACCTCTGTTTCCTCATCTGTTTAAAGAAAAGAAAAAGGGTGAGGGGTGTTAATGATGCCTATCCTACCCATCTCAGTCTTAAAATGCTAGAAAAACACCACCAAGTATTAGTGGTTTCATTGTTAATCTTCTCTCTGCTTCAGTTTCCACATCTGTAAAATGTGGATAATAATGCCTCGACTCCATCGTCTGCCCTTCTTGGTACTATTTTTGTGAAATAAGCACTGGATTTAGAGTCAAAGGATCTGGGTTCAAATCTCTGCTCTGCTCCACACTCCCTGGGTGACCTTGAGCGTGTCTCTATACTTCTACTCCTAATCTTTTTTTCTGTAAAATGAGAGGGTTGGACTAGATGAGCTCTAAATCCTATGATTCTATAAATTTAAAATGTTATGCAAATTCAAGGCATCTGTAAGAAACTTGCTAGCTGCCAAATAAGGACTTCCTTCTGTAGCTGAAGCAGAAAGAACATTCCCTGCTGGAACCCACTGATGGAATCTTACTTCTAAGACCTGAACGGAACAATTACTGCTTCCCCCCTTCCCAAACAGGTGGTCTTTTAGTGAGGTTGCACACACACACACACACACACACACACACACACACACACACACACATACCCCACCCCAACCCAATCTGCTTTACTATATCAACCCAGTGTGGGCAAGGGCTGAAAAGAGAGAGCTGACTAATGATTCATAAAAGTAGCAAAGTTATTGACTAATAGAATTCTTAGTCATGAAGTCTCCATGTCCCATACATACTGAAATCAAAGCAATTATTGATTTAAATGAAGCTGGCATCCTTAGTGCAGAAAAATGCTTGTTTTAGCCCATGATGAGGGCTAGAGGTGAGTGACCTGCTACTCCCCCGGTAATGAAAGCTCTTCACAGCTTCTAAGGTTTCACTGGATGGTAATTGCTCGGTCTGTGCTCTGGTTCTGACTGCGCTAATAATACACTGCTCCTGAACCCTCCGGACTTCAGTGTTCAGGTAGCGAGTGCCCAGATTTCAAAGAAACGCAGCCTGCTAGGAAGGAACATATTAACACTAGCACTTTAACATTTTGCAAAATTTCAGACATTGTCTGTGCCTTTCAGGCTGATTTCCATTTAAAGCAGTTGGGGGGTGGGGAGTGTCATTCATTCAATAAATATTTATTATTGAGGGCCTATTGTGTTCTAGCCTCTGTGCTAAGCGTTCTGGGGGACACAAAGACGAGTAAGGCACAGTTAATTGCTCAGGACCCAATAAATCTAAGTAGATGCTTCATCCATGTATTTAAACATGTGAGCAAGTGAGATGGAAACAGATGTAGCACATTCTCTCTCTTTCTCTCTCTCTCTCTCTCTCTCTCTCTCTCTCTCTCGCTCTCTCGCTCTCTCGCTCTCTCGCTCTCTCGCTCTCTCGCTCTCTCTCTAGCAAGGACTTTGTATGGCCAGGAACCATAATTCATATTTTCTTCACACTCACAAAAGACCCTCCTGGAACCAAATGTGTGTCAGAAAACAGATTTCTAAAGGCTTAGTCTGTGTTGTGGTTGGCCACATTGTATGGTGTCTTTAAATACCGTCCATTTACCAAATGCTAGCAAAGGTGGGCTCAGAAGATGGACCTAGGGAAAGGATAGCAATACTGGATTCTTTTAAGCAGATTGGGGCGGGGGCAGGAATTGAGTAGTGAGTATAACTCAGATAGATGGTCTTGGCAGGGGTAATGGGGGGACAAATCAGGAAGAATTTGTTCGAACAATCAGAGGGTCAGGGTCATCACAGGGAGGCCGATTGGCAAAAGCAATTTCTTGCCTTTCATCAATGCAGAATGAAGTACCCAACTCAGCAGCCTCTCTGCTTTTGAGGACTGCTACTTTGGAGGCGGAGGGCAGGAGCTAGACATTAAATATTCGGAGCAGAAATTGGCAGAAGTGTCCTGGAAGGGAATGTCCATTAAGTCTGAAGTGATGGGACTACCAAGAAAATCTCTTTTCGCCTTTTTCTCTCCCTCCTCCACCTTTCTCTCACCAACTCCTTCCCTTTCCCCAGGCATTTAGAGGTTCAATAACAGCTCCTGGGGGGTAGTCTCAATTCTCTCTTCAACAGTATAATCTCCCGAAGCTAAGCCACCAAACTGCAGTCCCTAGGGATCAGAAATTAATTTCTTTCCTTGTCCTAAAGCGGCTGATCCTGGCTGGCCTGTGGCCCAACGGAGAGCTAGGGTCAGATTCATGAGAGCGCCAGCACTCCCAGTAAATGATCGGGGGCTCTAGGCCTGGAGGACTCTAACAATACGGAAATGGCATTTTCCAGTTAACTCCATTCCAGTAACGTCTTCCCCCACCCCCAGCCATCTCTCTGCACCCGGGAGATTCAATTATCAGGCTCAATTCATGTTCTGCCTCTCCCCTCCCCCCATCCTTCTCTGTGCCCTCAGGGAGGCGTCAGGGTCTTTTTTTTTTTTTTCCTGGCAGGTTGGTGCTGTGAGTGAAGGAAGGGATTTGTAGGCCAAGAAGTGGGGAAGCAAGCAAAAAGAGCGAGCTTTTCTCCCCACTGGAAAGATCAGGGCCATGGGGAATAATAGTGTCTAGCTTTCTCCCTTGGGTTGAAATGAAATTTGTATCCTAACTCTCTGAGGATCCCAAAGTACTTTCGTGAAAGGATGACGCTTACTCCCAAGGAGGACTTGCAGGGAAAACCAGACTTGAAAGAAAAGAAGGAAGTAGAGCAGAGTGGGGTGGACATGAACCCACAAGTCCCAGCTTCTGACCTGGTGCTCTTTACATCTTTGAATCCACCTGCTATAGTGGATTTTATGCATGATAGCACCTAGGAAGAACCAGACTGCTAGAACTGGGTCAACTAGAAGGAGTATGTGTTGCCAGAAGATCATCAGGTGAGGCCAAGACCCTGGTGGATAGGAGAATCAGAAGACCCGGCTTGAGTCCCATTCCTCCCATTAATCACCCCGGGTGATCCTGGAACATGGGCTTCCCCATCTACAAGCTGAGAGAATTGGCCTGAATGATTTCTAAGATCCCTCTCAGTGTCAGCCTTTCTATCCCTAAGGTTTGCCTTCTGCGGCATTCCGAACCTCCCTTTCTTTAAGCTTAGCACCGTAGAATGATAGCTATTCAGAGTTGGAAGAAACCACCAAAAGATTCATACCTGAGCTGCAATATCTCTACAACATCCTTGGCACCTAGCCATCTTGCCGATGTCCAATTAGTGGAGAACCCATAGCCTCCAAAGACAACCCATTCCATTTTTTTGGCACCTCTAATTGTTAGGATTTTTTTTTCTTTATGTAGATTTGAAATCTCTCCCTAACTTTTACCCATTGCTCTTTGTTTGAGCCTCCTGAGCCAAGGAAAGCAATCTAATCTTTCCATATAAGTGTCCTTCAAATACTATCACAGTTATCTCTACCCTGGGAGTCTTATTCATACCAAATATCTCCTGGGCTATGGCATCAGCTTCCCCAGTAAGTATTATCCAGGCCCGATGTCCCTTTGTCATTTGGCCAAACCTCATATGGCATTGTCCCCAGGCCCCCTCGCTGTCCTGGCTGCTTGCTCTCCCCTGGACATAGTCCAGCTTGTCAGTGTCGATGTGTAGATGTCAAAGGAAAACAGATCCAAGTGCTGTTGATTAAATGATGTTTGCCTAAATACTATTTCCTAAGAACTGTTGGATGCTCAAGATGCTTTCTGAGCCTGTTTTCTTATTCCAACAAACCCATTTCTTTTCCTGGAAGTGGGACATGGCATGGAGCCGATGGAATCTTAACCTAAGTCTATTCCAAACTCCATTCTAAACTTGGAGCCTGCATCATCGCAATAAGGCAAGCTGGGAACCCAGCAGAGAGCCTTCTACCCTCTCCCAGGCTCCTCAGAGCCTGGGATGCCTGGCAGTCTTTCTGGGTAACCCCTCATTTCATGCTCAGAACCGCCACACCACCTTGCTCTCCATTCCCTCCTCAGGGTCCCCTCAAGCCAAGTTTCCTAGCTTTATATCCAAATGTCTTGAAACCAAAGGAGCAGAAAGCAGGCTAAGGCATTGGGCATGTGGGTATCTTGGGTTGCTTCCATGTGAAAGAAGTCAGAGCAATATTCAACCTTGACATGTATGTATATGTATACATATAAATATATACGTATGTATATATGTATAGTGTATGTCTATTTAATATTTTTTTTCTTTTCCTTATATGAAATTGGTAGAAGAGCTCAGAGTAGTAGTAACACCCTGGGCCAGGCAGCACATTTGAGTCAGGGTGGCAGGTGACATGCAGAGTGTCAGAGAACGTGACAGCAGAAAGGGGCTGTGAGCAGCATCATGTCTCACATCAATGGCGCAGGCAGAGCCGGTACATCTTGGCAGCAGGCATGGAAATACCGTCTGGGTCAAAAGATGCCAAGAAGAGCTGGTGTCTTATTGTTAGCACAAGTGACACAACACACAGATTCCTACAAAGGAAGCTTGGTACCAAATTGCCATTTTGCAAGCCCCGCCACACACACTTCTCCTTAGCCCCTGTTATCAAGTTGGTTATTTCTTTCCTTGACAATTCCATTACATTTGGCCAGTATTGAGCCCTGTAATTCAGTGAGGCCTTTCCTCAGTGCTTATGGCTTTTACTTTGGGGTGTATGGTGTGTTCAAGGAGGACTAGCCCTTCTGGCATGAGGGTATGCTGGGCCTTCTTCAGGAATGCTTGTCCACCTTTGGTGTCCACCTGGCATTCAACTCTCACCTGCAGCTCCAAGAAGCACAATGGCCACACCCAGTAAACCATCTCAGATGGGCTAAGCCAGGTTGAGGGTAAACAACAGGGTTCAAACCCATCAGTGTGTTAGGGGTGTGTCTACCCCAAGCTTGTAAAGACTTCCCCTGTTGAAATGGGCAGATGAGAACAATGTGTTCCAATGGCCATGAAGGCAGCCAAAGCAGGTGTTGTAGAGCACTTAGAGTTTGGTCATCGAAAATGCCAAGATCATCCACTGCATTCCAGGCCATAGGCAATTATTATTCCAGCTTTTGTCTCACCACTGGACTTCGATGACTCTGGAAGAGAAAGTGAGGCTGATGACTTTGTGTAACTCTGCCTCACTTAAACCCAGCTCAAGAAGCAAGACATCACCCCATGATGTCATTGGTCTTCTTTGAAAATGAAGGACAACATGGCCATTCCCACTGGATGCTTAGCTACATGAAGGCAGGAGCGGTGTCTGATGTGTCCTTGTATTCCAAAAACCTATCTGGTATAGTGTTTTTGCACATATTAAGTACACCCTCAATAAGTATCTTTAGCTGATTGTTTCTGAGGTCAAACATTCTACCTTCTAGCTTTCTTATCTTGTTTCCAGAACCTATCAGCTATTTTTTTTGAAGAAATGGTTTATTTTGTTTTATTTATTTATTTTTATCTTTAAATTGAAGGTATTTCTGAAAATACCCTATTCAGCCTTTCCTCCTCTCCTTTGCTCCTCTCACCAAACTGAATCCTGCCTTGAAAAAAAAAAAGACAGTTCATCAAAAATTCTAAATTCAGTGACCATTCCTGGCAGTGACTACTTCTGGCACATACTGTGATCTGGTTGTTACTATATTTCTGGCAGAAGAAGGAAGTATGTTTTTTATCTACTCTACCGGACTATTATAGGTTTCTCAATTACCAGAAGTTTCCTTTTGGTGATCTTTTCAATTACATTGTTTGTAGTCATTGTGCATATTGTCCTCCTGCCTTTGTTTAATTTAGTTCTGCATCAGTTCACATGTATCTTCCCATGTTTCTTTGAATTGCCTATACATGTCATTTCTTATTATACAATAATATTCTATTACATTCATACGCTGTAATTTATTTAGCCATTTTCCTTCAATGGCCACCCACTTCATTTACTGTTCTTTGCTACTACCAAAAAAAATTTACAACTATGAGTATTTTGATATATATTGGACCTTTCTCTCTCTCTCTTTCATCTCCTTGGAGAAATGCCCAGTAGTGGGATCACTGGATCAAAAGGTATGAACCATTTACTCACTTTCCTTGTATAGATTTCACATTACTAGCTTGTGTAGTTGAACCAATTTACAATTTCACCAGTATTATTTTGGAGTGCCTGTCTTCCTGCAGCCCCTGAAGCACTGACTTTTCCCACTCTTTGTCATCTTTGCCAGCTTTCAGGATATGAGGTGAAACCTCAGAGTTGTTTTTATTTGCTTTTCTCTTATTAATTATTCAAAACTTATTTTCAGATAGTCTTTAAATTCTCCTTTTAAAAACTGCCCATTCATATCCTTTGGAATGATTCTTTTGTCAGATATATTTATACATATGACTATGATACAATACTTTTAATTATTTTATATAAAGATGATTTTCTACTTAGCTTTTTTCTTTATTCTATGTGCATTTATTTTGTTTGTGTGGAAGCTTTTTGATTTTACATAATCAAAATTTTCTATTTTGTCTTTTTTGATTACTCTTTCCATAGTTTAGTTAAAAGTTCTCCTAACTATAATTGTAAAAGATACTTCCTCCTATTTTTCTCTATTTTTTATTAGCTTATGACCTTTAATGTTTAGGTCATATAGCCATTTGACACTTATTGTGGCATATGGGATATCTGGTCTAACCCTAATTTTTGTCAGAGTACTTTCCAGTTTTCCCAGCAGTTATTGTCAAATAAAGAGACCACACCCATTGTTTCTTGATAGTTTTTTTCCTTTATGTCTTTCCTTTCCCCAAAATGCAGGTGAGCTCATCTTTCTTCCCATATACCTCCCTACACTTGCCACCTGATGACTAAAATAGCCCCTCTAAATAGCCCCTCATATTCCCAACATGCAGATATCTCTGTTTTGGACCTGCCTTCATCACTGTCCCTGCCCCATCTCTTATTTATCTCTGGATACCAACCATCAAAATTGATCTTTCTCTGTTTCAGTATCTCAAAGTAGAATTTGACTGTATGCATGGAAACAGGCAGGGCTTATAGCACTGTCAGACTGTCTGCACAGACACACATGCATAAACACACACACACACAGGTTCTTTTCCTCTTTCTTGAACAACTCTCAAAAAACTCTATTCCCTTTCTACACCCCTTCATCCAATGACAAAGGTTCATCCTGCCTCAAACAACCTTATTTGCCAATACCAACCATCCATCTCTTCCCAAACTTCATTTCTTCTTTACCCATCTCACCTTAACCTTACTAGGCAATCAGCTTCCTTCCTACCCATATTTCACAAATCTCATAGAAGAGACTGGAATAGCTACAGTTTGGCAGATGAATTGAATTGAAAACTTACAGTCTCTCTCTCTCTCTCTCTCTCTCTCCTCTCTTCCTCTTTTGTCTTTCTCTTTCTCTATTTGTCCCTCATCTCTCTCTCCTTCTATCTCCATCTCTCTTGTGCTCTTCCTCCCTCTCTACCCCTTTCTCATTTATCTCCCCCATTTTCTCTTCTTTTTCTTCATCTCTCTTGTGCTCTCTTCTCTCTCCCTCATTTGTCTCTTTCTCTATCTGCCCCTCATCTCTCCTCTCTCCATCTCTCTTTTGCTCTCTCTCTCTCTCTCTCTCTCTCTCTCTCTCTCTCTCTCTCTCTCTCTCTCTCTCTCTCTCTAGCTCTCTCTCTCTCTAGCTCTCTCTCTCTCTAGCTCTCTAGCTCTCTTGCTCTCTCACTCTCCGGCTGGTGACTGACACAAATGGAGTTCATCTTTAATCATCTGTTAGCTCGTTGTCTATTATAGCTCTTTAATAGCACCATAGATATTCTTAATGAAGCATGATTTAAGGTATTTACAGCACATGGACCGACAGACATCACTCACAGTGTGCAGGTAATGAAGCATAAAACGGCTTTTGAATTCCCCCCAAAAGGGAAAGACGGAAAGAAAGAGAGAAAGCACTCTGCCACAAGGACTAAAAAAATAAATATTCTCCCATTGGTGAATAAAGGCTGAATGTTGTGAGGTTTGTTTTAAAATGTTTAGGCATTTAACATCCTTTTAGTTCTTTAGAGGTGTCTATTTGCACAAAGTTCAGCAATTACCACCTTTGAGTACTACCGCAGGGCCTTGGTTCTTGGAATTTGTGAAGAAATAGGTTCTCATAATCACTGATCATATTTCTTTCAAGGTCATCATAATGTGTAACCATGATTGTTGCAAGAGAACCCCATTCTCTTCTCCCTAACCCATATCTTCTAGTTCCCTCTGATTGCCCCATTTTTCTCCTGCCTTCTCTGCTGGGACTTGGGGTCCCAGTCATTGGGGACAGCAGGCAAATGTTAAGCAACCAGATCCCTGAAAACACATGATGCTTTAAAATTTAATCCACCTCATTATCATTTTCTTGAGTCTAGAATCAATAAAACAATATATCAGGCCCTTTTGGGGTAGCATTTGCTGATTTTCTGAGGTGTAAATGCCCATGCTGAAGATTTAACAATGGGCCCTGCTGAGCTGGCTCCAGCACACCCCTGGTACCAGTGCTGTTGCTTAGGTGGCAGAAGTTGGTAGGGCTGGTGGGAATGACTGTTGACAGGTGTGATCATCAGCACCTTGGAGAGAAAGCTCTACTCTGGCATGTGATCTGACCTGTGACACAGGCAGATGTCTGCTGCTGATGTCACTCCTTTGTTTCACAAACCACTACAGCCTTATCCTTAGACCTGTAAAAGGGGTGAGTTTATAAAGAAGGAAATAGAACCAGAAAGCTCTCTCAACTTCCAGTCCAGTGCTTCTTCTACTATTTCCAGACTATCTCCTTCTGCATAACTATCAGTAATGCCCTTGTTGGAACTGGGAAGGTGAAAGAGTCTGTGTCAAACTTATATTTCATTATTCTTCTAAGCAATAAGGACTTAGAGTGCCCAGGAATGGGCAAAGTGCTCAAGGAAGAAAATAGAGAGGGGGAAAGAGAGTCTTTCTAAGTTTAGGGAAATGACTTGATTAGGATAATGGGAAAATAAGATTCAGAACTAGAAGAGATCTTGAAAATACTTAGAAAAGGAGACATGGGTGTGGGGATCTTATGGGGAAGCCTGTGATTGCATGAACAGGGCAAGAAATCCCAAATCTTTATATCCAGCCCTAAGCTTCAATCCCACATTTCTAACTGCCTACTTGACATTTCCCCATGAATGTTCAATGATCACCTCAACTTCAATGTGTTTAAAAATGAAAGTCATCATCTTCCTTAAAACCTTTACCTTCCCAGCTTTCTGATTTCAGTTAAATCATTCACCTAGGCATCTAAGCTCAAAATATCAGAGTCACCTTTGACTATTTTTCCTCCCTCATCCCCTACCCATTCTCACCTAATGCATTGTAAAGTCTCTCTTAGTCTAAGTTAGGGCTTATGCAATAGCTTCCAGGATGGAAAATGGGCATTTGTAGTTGCACAACCATCTACAAATAAACTCTTCTTCACATTTTTCCTTTTGCAATTGTTTCTGGGAAGACAGATTGGCTTGGGTTCATAATTTAGTTTTCCCCTCATTAGAAAAAGATCTATGCAGAATCGTACCTTTAGGCTTTCTTTAAAAACAATTTTTGTTGTTGTCGATAGCTTTTTTAAAAAATCACATTCATTTCCAAATATGTTCTTCCGATCTCCTTTACTCATAGAGCTATCCTTGCAACAAAGAACCAAAAAGAAAGAGGAAAAAATATAGTTCAGCAAAACTAAACACAAAAACTCACATTAAATCTGACTCTCATAGCCAGTTAGCACTATTCAGAAAGGGAGGTATATTGTCTCAATTCTTCTCCAGGACTAGTCTTGGTTATTATAATTACACAGAATTCAGTTTGAAGGGTTTTGTTATTATTTTTCTTTCAATTTACAATGTTTTGACCATTGCGTATGTTGTTTTCTTGGTTTTCTCTGCCTTAGTTCATATAAATCTTCTTATGCTTTTCAGAATTCTTTATATTCAGTGTTTTTTTTTATTCATGTAACATTTTTAAAATCATTCCTCCAATCAAGGGGCATCAATGTAATTTCTAGTTCTTTGCTGCCACAAAATGTACTACAATGAATATTTTGGTATATATGGGACCTTTCTTTGATCTCCTTGGGGTATGTATAGAGGCATTCAATTAAGAAACATATTAAATAACTGCTATGTGCCAAGCATTGTGCTAAGCATCAGGGACACAAAAAAAGACAAAAGATAGCTTCTTCCCTCAAGGAACTTATAGTCTAATGAGGGAGGCAGCTAATTGGTACAGTGGATACAATAATGGACTTGGAATCAGAAAAATCTGAATTTAAATTTAAGGAAAACCTTAAATTTAAATTTAAATAAATTTAAATCTGGCCTTAGTTTCCTCATCTACTAAATAGGGATAACAATAGTACCTACTTCCCACAGTTGTTGGGGTGATGAAATGGTGAATAGATAGATGGATAGATAAAAGAAAAATTTTGTGAAGACCTGGAGACCCTCATCATCAATGTGCTGAAAGAGGACAAACATCATTCTGGATGATTTTAATGCAAGAGTAGGCACAGACTATCAGACATGGCAGGGAGTCCATGGGTTTGAGTCAGAAGCACCGAGTGTCACTTACTACTGAAGAGTTGTGCATCTCATGATCTTTTTCATCACCAACACTGTCTTCCATTTACCTAAATGCAATAAAACTTCATGGATGCATCTTCACAGCAAGCACTGGCATTTTGTATACTATGTCATTATAAGGAGAAGAAGCAGGATGTGAGAATGACTAAAGCAAAGTGTGACATGGAGTGTTGGACCTATTATAGACTTATCTTCTGCAAGCTATGCATTGGCAATCAACAAAAGCAGTAGCACAACTACCAGAAGACTTAATATCAACAGATTAGACAGCTTTTCCATGTTAACTTGGAGGGAAAGGTGAGCCAATACACTGAAGTAACAGTGGATCAGAAAAGCAGTGGGCAGCTTTCAGAGATTTGGAATACACCACCAGATTTATTCATTTGGGCCAGAACATTTGCAAATTATGGGGAAATACAGAAGCTACTAAATGAAAAATGAGGTCTCCATAGGGTTTACCAACAGGAACATTTGTCCTTCTTTAAGAAGGCAGCACTTAGGGGCAGCTAGGTGGCACAGTGGATAGAGCACCGGCCCTGAATTCAGGAGGACCTGAGTTCAAATCCGGCCTCAGACACTTAACACTTACTAACTGTGTGACCCTGGGCAAGTTTCTTAACCCCAATTGCCTCACTAAAAAAAAAAAAAAAAGAAGAAGAAGGCAGCACTTAAATCCACTAAAAGTAAAGTGCAAGTGAAGCTTAGAGAGATGTAGGACTTTTGGCTCAGTAAGACAGCAAATGAAATACAGTTTTATGCTGATAGTAGCAATCCAAAGCACTTCTATGATGCCCTGAAGACCATTTATGGGTCAAAGACCCATGGTACAAAGACCTATGGTGTATCTCAACTAATCATGTGCTGCTAGAGCCACATTGATTAGTGATAAGGACATGATCCTGGAGAGATGGGCTAAACACTTCCTTAGTGTTCTCAACAGAACATCAATGTCAACAATCAATGTTGAAGTCATTGACCATATACTAAGATTGAAGTCAATCCCTCTCTAGTCAAACTTCAAACTGAAGAAGAGGTTTTGAATGCTATTAAGCTCCTTTTGTGTCACAAAGTGCCTGGTGCTGATTCCACTCCAACAGAGATCTATGAGCCACTGCTCACAGAAAAGCTAACTGAGATCTTCCAGGTTATAAGAGGCTATCCCCCAGGAATTCAGGGATGCTTCCATTATCCATCTCTATAAAGGAAAAGGAAATAGGTTATCCTGTGACAATCCCTCGGGGTTCTCTATCTTAGTTATTGCCAGTAAGCTGATCTTTCACCTAGAAGATGGTCATCTACCCAACAACCAGTGTGGCTTCAGAAAGGACTGAGGAATGGTCAATGAGGTGTTTGTTGCCCAACAACTCCAGGAGTAATACCAGGAGCAGAACAGAGGTCTGGCTAAGGCCCTTGATACTGTTGGTCATGAGAGCTTGTGGAAGATCATGGCAAAATTTAGTTGCCCAGAAAAGTTCATCACTATTGTACACCAGTTTCATGATGGCATGCTTTCATGGCTCTGGATAATGAATGATGTTTTCATAATTTCCCATTCACCAATGGAGTAAAGCAGGTCTGTGTATACTTTTTAGTATGATGTTTCCCATGATGTTGTCTGATGCCTTCAATGAGGACAAAAATGGCATTGAGGTCTGCACAAATGGTAGATTTTTTAACTTGAAAAAGACTACAAGCCAAGACTAAAGTGGAGGGAGATTTGGTGCTTGACTTTTTGTGCACAGATGATTCTATGAACTCATTGCAGCCTCTGTCTGAGGCTGAGGTGCAACAGAGTGTGGATTAGTTCTTTACCATTTATTCTAATTTTAGCCTGATAATTAACACCAAGCAAACAGAAGTTCTCTACCAACCAACACCATGCCATCCATACATGGAACTATCAGTTACAGCAAATGGATAAATTTTGAAAGCTATAGATAAATTCACTTTGTTGTCATTTTTCAGCCATGTCCAACTCTTTGTGACCCCATTGGGAGTTTTCCTTGGCAGAGATACTGAAGTTGTTTGCAATTTCCTTCATTTTATAGACAAGGAAACTGAGGCAAATGGGTTTAAGTGACTTGCCCAGGGTCACACAGCTATTAAGTGTCTGAGGCCAGATTTGAATTTGGGATGATGGGTCTTCCTGACTCCAGGCTTGGCACTATATCCTTTGCAACACCTAGCAGTATACTTGGCAGTATATTTTCCAGGTATGCATACATAGATGATGAGGTTAACATGCATTTCCCGAGCTAGCTCAGCATTTGGGAGGCTCTGAAAGAAAGTGTGTGGGAGAGAAGAGATATTAGACTGCCTACCAAATTGAAGGTAAACAGAGCCATTGTGCTGACCTCATTGTTTAATGCCTGTGAAACCTGTACTGCAAACCAGCAGCATGTCAGAAAATTGAATACTTCCATTTGAAATTATCATAGGAAGATTCTGAAGATCACCTGGCAAGATAAGGCACTGGATATTGAAATGCTTTCTTGACCTGAACTGCCAAGCATTCACACTCTACTGCAAAGAGAACAATCCTAATGGGCTGGCCATGTTTTTCGAATGCCAAGCACATGTTTACCTAAAAGACAATTTTATGAAGAACTCAGACAAGGCAAGTGTTCACATGAGGTTAGAAGAAGCAATACAAGAACATTCTCAAGGTCTATCTGAAGACATGGGAGACACTAGCATAGGACTCCTGGCATGGCATGCCTACATCAAAGAAGGTGCTATGCTCTGTGAGCAAAGAAGAATTGAAGCAGCTCAAAAGCAATGTGAGATATGCAAATTTAGAGTATCCATCCCAATTGTTCATACGGACTTTTTGTGCCAGACCTATGGTAGAATCTTCTAAGTTTATATTGGGCTGATCAGCCACAATCAGACACACTGCACTTTGACCCCAACATCATGACATCACTTTGGTTCTCTTTGAGTAAAAAGGATAATAGTGACAATGACTACGATAACAACACAACGACTACTACTACTGCTACTACCACCACCACCAGCACCACCACTACCACCAATTTACAATTATGCTTTCTACAGAAGCAGAGGGAATTTTCATACCTAGGGATCCTTGAATTAAAGAAATCTCAAGCCCATACCAAAAATAAGTATTTAGCATTTCAGATATACCTTTTGGAGCCTCAGAACAAATCTGTGATATAGGGTTACACCAAGAAAACCGAGTCTCAGCCAAGATTAAATATCTGGAAGGTAGATTTTGAACCCTGGTCTCTTTTAATTCCAGGGCTAGTCCTCTTTCCACTGTATCACACTGTCTCTCAAAGAAACTGAAAAAATGAATGGGCTGATATGGCCACTCAGGAAGTGGGACTTCCTGCTTCTGTATTTCACTGTGATTGTTTCAGCAGCATCTTCATCCTTGGGTTGCAAATTCAAGATCCTTTGGCTTCCCAGGGAGAGGCTTCTATCCCCCTATATGAGCCTTGGTCATTGCCTATTCAGGGCAAGGATAAAACAAAACAAACCATCTAGTTGGTAGCTATGACAGGGGAAAGAAAAGGCCACCATCCAACCAAGAAAAATCCAATTGACACCAATTCTGGGAAAGAATTTTTTCCCTCTTTTCCCATTCCATTTTTAGTGCATTCTAAGTCAAATAAAAGCATGACCAAACTCTGTCAAAAGGCAGAACTCCAGGGGGCAGCTGGGTGGCGCAGTGGATAAAGCACTGGGCCTGGATTCAGGAGAACCTGAGTTCAAATGTGGCCTCAGACACTTGACACTTACCAGCTGTGTGACCCTGGGCAAGTCACTTAACCCTCATTGCCCCACAAAAAAGGCAAAACCCCACCTTCAGACCATACAGAAATGCCATGAGGTACTCCCATGTCTAATTCCCCTTTCCTTACTTACTGCTCTCAAGAAACATGGTCGGCCATGTGTATGTGTCCCTTGATGTAGAATAACCACTTGCCTAGCAAGGGTTAGTCCTTATGTTTCCCTCTGTGGGCTGTATCATAACCCATCTGTTATTCCCTAGAGGGGATTCTGGTTCAGATGAAGATTGGAGTGGAGGACCTTTGAGGTTCCCCCCAACTCCATGATTCCATGATGTTGCAGAGAAGCATATTTTCACTTTATATGAGGGAAAACCTAACAGAGCAATTCAAAATTAGAGTGGGCTACCTTAGGAAGGATACTGGATAATCACTTCTTAGAGATGTTGTAGAAAGAATTCTTGTTCCCATATGGGGTGACCTCTGAGGTGCATTCTGGTATTTAGATTCTGCCCTCCTTAGCTGGGTTTCCTTTTAAGACTTCCTCATATACAAACTATTGCTAGGTAGTCATTTTAGGAAGCAATGATTCCCAGTTTAGCTCTTCTCCATTTTGATAGATAGATTGTTTGTTCTTCATTCTTGAAGAGGACCATGACATCAGGCTGATGTCATGACTTGAAGTGAATTAGATTTAAGTGAAGCAGACCTGTGCAAGGTTACCAACCTCACTTTCTCCTCCAGAGCTATTTGCGTCCAGTGGCAAGATATATATCAGAATGACTAGAGATGGTCCCAGATATTTTAAGGCAATTGGGGTTAAATAACTCGCCCAGGGTCACACAGCTAATGTCTAAGGTGAGATTTGAATTCAGGTCCTCTCAATTTTAGGGCCATGTCCTATTCACTGCTCCACTTCCCCTAGATAGAGAAAGAAAGAGAGATAGAGATAGAGATGCTTTTTAATCGCCTTTGTCTTTTCATCTTCATTCTGATTCTAAGTCCCTCCTCCACTCAGTTTCTCTATCTGTAAAATAAAGAGGTTGGACTAAATTATTTCTAATATTTTTTCCAGCCTTGACATTCTAGGATTCGACAATGTTCTATCCATGTCATTAGAAAAGCAGCCACTAATAAATAAATAAATAGAAATAAATAGAAATGTTTTTTAAAAAGAAGAAAAGAAAAGCAGCCACTGCCACTAAAACTGAAACCTTGGATTTCCAGAGAAGTTCTGCCTGACTGACTTAGGCAGGATTCATGCCTAGATTGCCAGTTGCAAGGGCACCAAAAGCCAAGAGTTATTTTTTAAGCCATAGTCACTCTAACCAGGATATAGGGATATTGCTTTTCTCATTTTCCTCAGCCTAAAGAGAAGAGAAGAATCATCACAGTGGGTCAGACTCAATGTTTTGTTTCTAAGAGTGGCCCTAGGGAAGGCTTGTAAGAGGGCAGTATTGTCTTCCCTGACAACCTCAAAAGTGGAGGGTTACATCTGTATAGTTCCCTATCTCCCTCAAAAATCCCTTGCAGATTCATAACCCATTACAATTTGCCATCCATTTTTGAAGTTAATTCTATATCCACCCTGAAGTACCTCTTCTGAGATGGGTTCCATGAGCACTACCCAGTCTGGAATTGTGGCATAGTAGATAGAGCAACCAGAAAAGAAACCTAAGTTCGAATACCACCTCTACCACTGCATAGCTGTATAGCCTTATGAGTCACTTTGGCACTTTAAGCCTCAGTTTCCTGATATGTAAAATGGGAAAATAATATTTGCTCTACCCACTTCACTGAGTTTTACCAAATGCACCTCATGAGCCCCAATGTGCTATGGAAACAAATTGATATTACTCCATTTGGTATGACTTCAAGGGGGAGATCTCAATTCTAATATTTTAGAATTGGAAAAACATACTATACTTATCCATGTCCTGTATCATTTTGTGGACTGAATATGTAGAGGGTGGCTGAGGGAAGTTTACTGATCAACTTAGCAAAGCCACACAGAGAAGGGAGCTGTTGTTGAAGATCTTTTCTTGTTTTTAGCTATGGGAGGGTATGGTCATGTCTTTCGCAAGTACTTGAGGATGGATCTCAATGATGAGGGAAACATTTCTTGGTTCAGACTGTGGTGTGATGGACTGTTGAGAGTGGAGCTACATATTTATGCTGGCCTTAAAAGAAAATCTTTCCAATGGAAGAACGGGCCTTTTTCCTCTATCTCCCCTCCCCACCCTCCTTCTTGGAAAAAAATTATGAAGCTAACATGACTAATGCAGAAATGTGTTTAATGTGATTGTACACATATAACCTACATCAGATTACTTGCTGTCTTGGGGAGGGAGAAAAATTTGAAACTAGAAATCTTATAAAAACAAATGTTGAAAACTATCTCTAAATGTAACTGGAAAATAAAATATTTATATAAAAAAACAAAGAATAAAGGACAAACAACAACTCATAAAAAAAAAAGAAAAAATCATGAAGCAGTGAAGTCAAGAGCAGATCTGAGTCTGGATCCTGATTCCTTGGGGGGTGGGGAGGAGGGAACTTTCCTCCAAGGGTTACTGCTAATGGTTGTCCTATTTTAGAGATTCATGGGTACTGTGTAGCTTCCATTCTCATAACATGAGGGCAAAGTTCCTGGACCCCACATTCCCATCACCAGCCTGAGAGAGGCAGTGGCAAAACTTCTCAGGCTGAGAGGCAACAGTGATGTGGAAGGAAGGGCTAGTTACTAAATTCTAGCTTTCTGGAGGAGTGCTGAAAGTTCCTGAACCTCAGCTTCCAAGGTAGAGGAGGTACCCCCACAAGTGGAGGAATAGCCAGGGATTTAAGCCATGATCTGAGGGAGCAAAAGACCTGGCTTTTGCCCTCAGTTATTTCCCTGAGTTGTTCAGTCAGTGCAGGTCTAATGGGAAGGAGGCTACCTCCCTAGCAACCCCAAGTGATGAGAAAAGTCTTGCCTGTCAGCTCCAAGTTCATTTCTCTTTCTAGAGGAGCCTAAATCACACAGTGGTACCATGAGTCAAGAGGACTGTAGGATCCTAGGTGAGATGAGACTCAATGGAAAGGCATGAGGCATGTAGCAACTGTTTATGGGTTCTCTGCACATAACTCTCTGGAGCAAAATAACAGGTGTCTTGTACCCAGGACATGCTTTTTTCTTTCTTTCTTTCTTTCTTTCTTTCTTTCTTTCTTTTTTTGCAGGCAATGGGGGTTAAGTGACTTGCCCAGGGTCACACAGCTAGTAAGTGTCAAGTGTCTGAGGCCAGATTTGAACTCAGGTCCTCCTGAATCCAGGGCCAGTGCTTTAACCACTGCGCCATCTAGCTGCCCCAGGACATGCTTTGTTTACCTTGAATGCTATTCAGGAGCTGGGGACCCTTCTCAATGAATAAACATTTGTTAAGCACCTCTTATGAGCCAATCACTGGGCCAAGTGCTGGGGATACAAGCCCAAAGAATTGAAACCATCCCTCCCGTCAGTGAGCTTGCATTTTAAAGGGGGAGACAATAAGTACATCTAAAAATAGGCACAGCGGAAATATCAAATAGAGGCACAGATACAAGCTGCATTTGGAGCCGTATTCTTAAGATTTCCAAGGGACAGGTCTGGGTGGAGACAATGTGAGGAAAGAGAAAGAGAATGGTGTTGACCCTGCCCCTGCTACTGAACTTGAGACATAGAAGCCGCCAGCTTCAGGTGCTGGGCCAGAGAAGACATTGCCCTTATCTACTCTTGTCTTTCTAGTCCCAACTGTCTGGTTCTTTTTGAGTCTGCCGTCAGAACAGAGTAATTTGGAGAAGGGAGGGACTTTAGAGGTCACCTAAAGGAACCTCTTAACTTTGAGTCTTAGGAAACTGAGCCCTGGAGAGTTGAGATGACCGGCCCAGGCTCACAACAAGATATAGGTGGCGGAGTCAGGTTTCTGTGAAGGGGATGGAACTTCATTAAAAATGAAAATAAGGGGCGGCTAGGTGGCGCAGTGGATAAAGCACTGGCCTTGGATTCAGGAGGACCTGAGTTCAAATCCAGCCTCAGACACTTGACACTTACTAGCTGTGTGACCTTGGGCAAGTCACTTAACCCTCATTGCCCCATTTAAAAAAAAAATGAAAATAGCTCAGTGTCCTGGCAGTGTGGTGGAATGCAATCCAAGTGTTGTGGGAAAATGGGTGTGGGGGTTGGGAAAGGGGTAGGGGTTTGGGGTAAGGTTCCTTAGGAATTCCTCTTTAAAGAATTATATCCTCTTGCACACAAATCCAATAGAATAAGATAGTAGTTTATTTAGAAGCTAGGGAAAGGGAAACCAAGAGAGAAATCCTTGGACTTCTTCTCATGGGGAGAAGGCATGACACAGAGCGTGGCTCTGAGATACCAATCTCCTCGAGCAGGAGACAGGCAGATACTTTTATAGAGGTCTGATGGTGGTCCGATGAGGTGATCATCTGACTGTGGAAAGTTCCCCTATTGAGGGAGGACTATCCCCCACTGGTGGTGGCTGGGGGAGTTGGGTGAGGGGTGGCTGCGGATCTCTCAAGCCATCTCTCTCCTCCTCCTGGCACAAAGGCAGCAGCCACACTTAATCTTATCTCCCCAGGGGTGAGAGAGACTGGAATGAAGGGTGGTGGTCCTGGAGCTAGCTCAGTCCTGATCCGGTTCCACTTGTCTCTTTAGGTGTGTCTGTCCTTTGGTTTAGTTTTTCAAGGAGAAGGTTCTTTGATGTACCCCCAAGAACTTCTGGGGTGCTAGGCCCTATAGCACAAGGACCTGGATTTGAATTCTAGTTCTTCCCCTGGTGCTCTCTGTGACTGCCAGCAAGTGGTTTAACCTCTCGGGGCCTTGGTTTCTGGGTCTGGACTGTGACAGGATTGGATTTCTCAGATCCCTTCTAGCTCCAAGTTGAGGTGATCCTAAGCAGAGATCAGGCAGGATGGTTGGACATAAGACATGATCCGCACAGGTGGCTGCACCCCATCAAACATGGAAGGCAGCTCAGGGGATTCTTCTTGATTTTCCATTGCTCACAATGAGACGCTGAGAATGCTTAACTACCCTTGAAGAGCTGGAGGCAGCTGCAGCCCAGTGGAAAGAGAACAGAATTTGGAGCCAGGAGACCTGGTTAAGCAAATCATTTCCCCCTCTCAAGGCCTTGGTTTCCTCATGTGTAAAATGAGGGGGTTGGACTACATGATCTCAAAGGTCCTTTCTAGCTCTAAAATCCTATTATCCTAAGTAATTGAAGGGCTGTTAGGGGGAAGAGTGATTAGCCACTTAGCTGAGCTGGCAAGGCAGAGGTTCATAGTCAAATTATCTTGTGGTGTGGGTGGCAACGGTGGCCCAAATTCCCCCAGTCCGTTTCCAGCTCCTGCGCCTCCACATGTCTAATCCTGTGTTCTCCTTAGGAACTGAGCCCTGGGGCAGCCTCCCTGCCCTAGTTATACCATGGGCCAGCACTTGGATGTCCTGGCTCCCAGCTTAGTGCTTCCCCAGTAGGTTATAGCGCCTTGGTGGGAAAAGGTTGTTTTTCCTGAAGTCTACTGAGGGGCATAGTTGAATTGGATTAGGTTCAATTGGATTGTGCTCTGAGGTTTAAGGGACCAGAGTTCTTCAAAAAAAAAAAGGGTTGAATCCAACTAAGAGAAATATCACTTTGTTCCTACTAAGTTTCTGATGTTGCCTGGTATCAAAATTCAGATTATAGTGTTAAGAGCGAGGGGGTTGATGTTTTGATTTGCTAACCACCTCTACAACAAATTCTGCATGTGGAATCAAGTCAAGAGTCTTCCTCCTTCCTGTGGGGAGTTAACTTGTGACACCTGGATCCTACCCTAAAGTGGCTCCTTATTTAGGTCAGGTTCCAAGCTCAGATTTGGACAGCAGTCCCTTGCTGCTGGCAGTGATACAATTGGGACCTAGATAAAGGGAGGACAGTCTTTTCTATGTAGACAGGTAAATCCTCCCAGCTCACTGGCTAATTTCAGACTTGAGGATGTTTAAGAAACTATGCCTTTTCTAAGTAGACCTTGGATTGATAGGTGCCAAAGGCTGGTGTGCTGCAGGACAACATGGAAAAATAGAAATAACTTCCCTAGGAATCAGAAGATGTGTGTTTGTCTTGGTTCTGATGCTTAGTAACCATGGGATCGACCTTGGGTAAGTCATTTACTTTTGGTGAGCCTTAGTCTCTTTCTATAGCAGGTGGGGCTGATAATACTTGCCTCACCAGCCCATTGTGAGGTAGGCAAAGTGAGAAGGAAAAAAGCATTTATTATCTGGCGCCTACTTCTGAGGAAACTGGCACAGGGAGGTTCAGTGACTTGTCCAAGGTCACACAGCTAGTAAGTGTCTGAGGGTGGATGTGAACTCCACTCTTCTTGGCTTTAAGCCCAGCATTTTATCCATCACTAGCTATTGTCCTTGTAACTACTGACCACCCACAGAGGAATAAAGGTCATACTAGGATCGTGGGATTGAGAGCTGCCCCAAGTCCCCCAGACCATAAGTAGCACAGAGAGAGAGAAGTTGAAACCTAGTCTTAAGGATCTAAATCTCTTGCCCTTCCTGCTACATCATGCTGTCTATGCCTGTGATCAGTGAGGCAGGGAACTCTTTGAGCTGCCTGAAGGAACAGAATATCATAGGCTCGGTTCTGGAGGGAAAGGCGACAGAGAAGTGTTCCTCTTGCCACCTGCAGATGCATTCATCTGCTCTACAGGTGTTCAGAGAAGACAAGTCTCTTCATCAAAGGGACTGGGTATTACACTAATATGTGTTTTATAAACCTGTGGATTAATACATCGGCATAGAGTTAGTTGGAGAGCAATCTGAAGAAACTGACAGATGACAGATGGTTCTTAATTGGTCTCCCTGCCTCCAGTCTCTCCCTTCTCCGATCTATCTACACACAGCTGCCAAAATAATCTTCCCAATATATTAGTCTGACGATTTGACCCCTCTGCTCTGAAACCTTCACTAGCTCCCCATTGTCTCTTGAATAAAATAGAATTTCCTTGGCTTGGCATTTATCTCTTTCTCAACCTAGCTCTAACCTATCCTTCCAGCCTAATTTCATCACTCTTCATCACACCCTGTTCATTCCGGCCGGAAAGACTACTCTTCCCCAAATAATATCCCATCTCCTACCTCTGTTCATTGACACAATATTTGCCAACTTCCTCTTATCTCCTCAGGAGCTCCCTTCTCCATGGAGCCTTTCCTGATTCCCACTCCCTAGTTCTCATGATACAATGGAAAGCTCCCTGGTGCTGAAGTCAGACAAACCTGGGTTCAGATCCTTGCTTTCATACTGTGGCCCTGGGCAATTCACTTTTGTCTCTCTGAGCTTCAATTTCTTCATTCATATGTATTCCAGTCTCAGCCACTTTTAGGTCTGTGGTACTTACTGTTGGAGTAGTTGTTTTTTCAAATCCACAGCTCAAAGCCCCTACCAATGTATCTCTTTATACTAGACCAAGCTATGTGATACATGAATTCAAAACAAAAGGCATTTAATGAAATCAAAATAGCAAGGAATTGAAATTGGCATTAAAGGCTTTCTATACTCATTCCCAAATGATTACCATCTCTGGCAGGTCTTCTGTTAGCCCCTCTGTCCCCAACACAGCAGGAGGGGGACATGATGATTAACCCATAGAAAGGTACTAGGGAAACTCCCCACACTTGGCAGTATAGGAAGTGCTAGCACCTCAACACAGCAACTTTAGAGCATTGTAAAGATCACTCTTGACTCCTCTCAGTCAACACAACAGTTTAGAGCAGGGTTTTTAAAAAAACCTTTTTCTGTGTGTCAGTGACCCTTTTAGCAGTCTGATGAAACCTAGGGACCTCTTCTCAAAATAATATTTTAAATGCATAAAATAAAAAAGAGGATTACAAAGGAAATCAATTATATTGCAATAGCTATCAAAATATTTTTTAAAAAAACCAAATTCATGGACACCAGATTAACGACTCCTGGTCTAGAATATCCTGATCTCTCTTGGATCTGAAGCTTGAAATTAATGTTTCCAGTCAGAATCCAGGTTGGGCCATAGCTTCAGGCTACAGAGACCATTCATAGGCTTTGGGGAGACATAGACCAAAAAGAATATCCTCCAACAAATGAAATACTGTGTGGGAGCTGAGGGTCATGCATGGACACATCTCCCTACATGCAAAATGGGGATAATGATAACTATGCTAACCATCTCACCCAATTATTGTAGACAAGTGTCTTGTAAACCCTAAAGCACTCTTTAAATGTAAGTTACTATTATTACATTTATCCAAATAAATGTTATTTACCACTGCCAGTAGAATATAAGCTCCTTACAAGCAAGAACTGGTTTGTTTTTCACTCTCAGCACCTAATATCATACCTTCCATAGGTCAGGCATTTAATAAATATTCGTTAAATTGAATTGAGGGAGAGAAGGGCAGGCAGAACCCAGTAGGCAAAGAAGTTAAATTGTAATTGACTTATATTCTTGACTATACGGTATTTGTTTGCATTTCAAAAATCCCCTCCACACCTAAATCTCTGGACATTTGTGAAATTTAAAACATATAGACTACAAAGATTTACTTGTTGGCAACATGTAATGGTATCTCTGAGTCAAGCGCCTTCTGCCATTGTGCTACCCAGTCCTCGAGGGAGGTGAAATTCCTCCAAAGCATCTGTAGTCTCAAGCTGCTTGGGAGAAGCCACTTTCTGGCCTTCTTCTAACAGGGGCCATTGAGCCCCTGGGCAGCAGCAGTGGCCAACTAGAGAACTCAGAGGTGATTAGTTTTAATCTCATCTATGCTCCTGACGATGTCAAGGTTATGCCAAACTCAGTTTCCAGACCTGTCCAAACGAGGCTGAGAAAATGGCATCATTTTTAAAGCTTTGTTCAGCTCTGTGCATCTAGCTAAAAATCAGTAGAGTCTGTTCGGTGGCAATGGGCCCCTCCATGGGACTTGGGTGGCTTGTTCCTATGCACACAGAGGGGAGATTCTTTCCAGAGTGACTTGGAAGGACTCACCTTTTCCTCTGCTGTCTGTATCTAGCTTTGACTCACTGTGTATCTGTCAGGACACTGATGCCTAGAGCCTCAGTTTCTGAGAATCACTATGGTTCCTAATTCAGTGAGCCAGACTAAGGGTTCTTAACCTGAGTGCTGTGAACTTTAGTCTGAGGCATTATTGATAAAATAATAAAACATTTTTCTGAGGAAGGATGCACAGACTTGACTACCCAAGGGGTCAATACACAAAATAGATAGAGAACCCTGGATCTAGACCTGTGCTAAGGAGCAAAGCCTAGCTGGTCTTCCTGGGAACTATATAACTTCCTGGTTGGGGAGCTTATTAAAGAGGCCCTAAAGGTGAACCCTGAGTGGGCATTCAGATGATTCTTTTCTGGCCCAACAGCTCCAGACTCTTCCTTTCCCCCAAACATCGGCCCCTGGCCAGAACTCCCAGCGCATGCGGCCCTGGGTGACCAGGGGACATAAGAAGTAAACCAGGGCTGAGATGCCTTTGGTGAAGCCAGGCACAAAGGGGCGGCCTGGCCCTTCCTGCTGTAGGCCTAAGCCCCTCTGGTCTCCAAAGCCCCTGGTGTGAAGGAATCTGAGTTCTAACTTTAGGTGGCTACGTGGCTGATGGCTGTTTGTGAATATCTCATCCCTACTTTGGCTGCCCAGCTGGTAGGAACAGAATGGGTAGTCATGGGACTGTCATCGTGTGCTGGCCAGGTTAACATGTAGCATTTCTATTACTATTAACAGACTTTCTGCTCCTCACTCCATCTGTTCTCTGAAATAATTGCAGTTGTACAGACCATGCCTTCGCTGCAGGCAAGCTCTGGGGAAGAGGATAGTGCTTTTATGAAAAAAAAAAGTGTTAAAAAATAACAGCAAACATGAGAAGGAGTGGGAATGTAGCTAACAGCAGGTTCCCAATTTCTTTCAGATTCTGGCCTGCAAAGGTGGTATTTTCACACTTGTTGGGGGTGACCAAGCCCAGCCAGATGGGGGTGATTGTCTGGGCTTAGTCTCCGGAGGTTGCTGTTGTCCCCCAGCAGAGTTAGTACCTGGGAGGCTAACAGCTGGGAGGGGTTAGGAGTTCCCGGGAAGAGAGAATGGCATTTGGGGATAGTGTAATGATCCTCCTGGCCAAGGACACTGAACTAGACCAAAACCTGGAAAAAAGTCTGGGAAATGTTAAGCCCGAGATGTGCCCTAGGAGATGTGGCTTTTAAGAGAGATTCTTAACTCTTTGCCAGACTCACCGGATGATCTTGGGGAAAGCCACTGGCCCACTTGGTGCCTCAGTTTCTCTATTTGTCAAATGGGAAAAGCATGTGCCCTTGCCTTTAAAGACTTCTGGAAAGGTGGTTGAGGCCTTTAGCATACTGTCGCCCTTACAAAGCATGTGCAATAATGACTAAGGTTCCAAGTCACCCATTCCTGCCTTACCTATGGAACAGCAGTGCTGTGGGAAGCTGAGCACCAAACTCACAGCCAGGAGCCCCAGCTTCCACTCACGCTGTAACCTCAGGCAGATCACTTAATCACACTGAGCTTCAGTCTCTTCAGCTACAAAATGGGGATAACAACACCTGCCCTACCTATCTCACAGGGGCACAGTGAACATATGTGGTTCTGAGGATTGGAAATGCTCCAAGTTGTGAGATTGCCTGCAATGGTAGGAGATCTGGGGTTTCCTCTTTATCAGATTGGGGGACAATGTGAGGCAAGGGAGGAAACAAGCATTTATCAAGTGCCTATTATGGGCCAGGCACAGCACTAAGTACTTTAGAAATATTATCTCGTTCCAGCCCATCTTCCACCTACTGAATCCAATTGGACTTTGTGTTTCCAAGCTCTTTCTATTAAAGCAAAAATGGCTGGCTCCTCTTGTCCAGAGACATGGGGCGGTGGCAGTTGGCCCTCAGGAGAGTGGACTTGGGGGTGAAGGGAGAATGTTAAGGGAATAAGGCAAGGGTTTCTTAGTCTTCCCAAATGTGTCTGTAGCAGGAGCCCAAGCAGAACATTGCTGGGACTGTTTCATGAATGCAATGATACAAATACTCAGGCAGCATACAGGTTTCCCCTTGGTTTTTCACTGGGGAAGAGGTAACAGAAATTCCCACTTTTATAGATTGTTATTCGTCTTTTGTTCTTGAAGAGGACCAGTGACATCAGGAGGGTGATGTCTTGACTTGCAAGTGAATTGGATTTAAGTGAGACAGCGCTGTGCTAAGTCACCAGTCCCACTCTCTCCTCCAGAATCATCCCACTTTTAACTTTCATTTGAAATAAGTTGGAGGTGGCAAGATGGTAGTA